>NC_083857.1:4314846-4617876 GCF_029169275.1 Apis cerana
AACTCTCTCTCGTGCTACACTTTGCTCCTCTTGTTTTGATAAAAGACTGATAAAAGTTGAGATACTATGTAATCATTTGCGAATTTATATTTACGTTTCTTATGTTCTGAGATAAATAGGTTGAAAATCAAAATAAAAACATAGAGAAATTACAGTCCATTTCTTCTTTTTAATTATTACACGACGCTGGTCTAATTTTTCTAGAATCAATCCTCCAAAAAATATTTATAATCTATAAATATAATATATTATGTTTATAATTTCTATAAATTAATTTTGAAAATAATCATCGACATAATATATTTTACATATAACATATAAAGTATTCATCGATTTTGGATGAATATTTTTCTCCTATGAAGAAATTTCAAGGGAAATTCGACTTAAAGAAAATTAAATTTCTAATTGAATATTTATCGTGAATTTGATCTACATTCGAAATTCCTATTTTTCGCGCTTTGAAAATATAATTTAACAATATTTTGCAAAAGAGGAAGGTAGCAAACAGGAAAACAATTCAATTGGAGGAGAAACAGACGAAAATGCTACGCAAAACACGGAGTAGAAGCCCAAACAGGAAGCCCATAAATCAATGAAATTCGATAATCTCTTGGAATACCTACGATTTTCCTGTAACACAGTTTGGTATCGACCATTTGAAGTTCGATACGACTTCGGTGGTTAACTCGATGCTTTTGATATCGAAGTTGTGGGTCTCAGAGCGAGCAAGTTCGACTGGTGGTACCCAATAACGGCGATCAGGATTGCTCATGCTTAATATCGATATTGAAACCGGTAATCTGTGAACAACTAACGCCAAATTCAAAGAGCTCAAAGTTTTCTACTAATAATTCTCATGTTTCGGCAGAAACTGCTCGTTAAAAACTATTACATCATTTGATCTTAAAAGTTTGCAAGAAACGAGTCTTTATAATTTCTGAAAACATTATTTATAGGATGGCCGATATTTGTAAACTTCACTGATATTTTTATACATCGAAATATTTAAATAATTTTTATATAACTCGATAAAATATTTTATAACTCGGCAATATAAAATTTCATCGTTTTAAATGTATTCCAGATTCGAAATCGAGATACTCGATAATAATTAAAGAAAAAAAAAATACAAAGTTGTAAATGTCCAGCGACACAGCATGAAAAAGAGGAATGTTTTTTTGCGTTTATGTGATCCGGTATTGCGTTTGAAAAATGGAAAAGACAGATGGAAAGCGGGATAACACCCGTAGAGTGCTTTATGAAAATAGAGTCCAAACGTCGTTATTCTGTTAGTAGCAAGTATCGATACTGGATTCCCATTCGAAACGCAATGTTTCCATAAAATACAGGATTCGATTTTCCCCGTTGATATTTATGTACCTACGTATCGTATTAGATATCGACATTTTATGCGCCTAGAGAAAATATCACGAGCGTAGAAAATCCTATCGCATGGTTGCTTTAATTTCCATCGATAATCCGGAAATGATTGCATGGCGAATTAAATAGAAAGAAAGAAAGAGGAATAAATTCTTTATTGTTTCTATTTTTTTCAAAATACAAATTAGTCCATCTTATTTATGATATTAAATATTCAATAATTATAAAAGCATACGAATATTGCACCGTTTGATGATAAAATGATTGATACTTTAATAATCTAGAATTTTTCATATGTGCATTGTAAGTGACCAAGTTGTACTGATTCAGAATATTTCATAATAAGTATAAATCCAATGTGTAATTTTGCAATATGATTTTTGTAAGAGATTTTATTAACAACCCTTTTATTAATAGTCTTTTTATAAATTACAAACACGATCATATAGGATTTAAACGCAGTTTCTTTTCATTTTAGCTATCCTTTGATTGCTGGTTTTGCATAAAAATGAACATTAAATATGCACAGTTTGCTACAACTATGTAAATGAATATAGAATGTAATTAAAAGTTTACGAGATAACTAAACTTTTGATCTTCTAGGATTCTATTTTATTATTATTTATTCCTTCAATCGAATATAAAAATATTTTCTTAATTATTTGATTTCAATTGAATTATAATAAATAATTAAACATTAAAAGAATTTAAAAAGAAACGAGATAAATTAAATAAAATTATTCACGTGGATTAAAATATATTTCAATTTTTTCTTGAATCTATTTCAATAATATTTTATAATTCATAAATGCATATGAAGAAATGAATCTAAAAATCTAAATTCCTGAATCAAAAGCTTACAAAAGCAACTGATGAATTTTTTCAATATTTAAATTCATATGAATAAATGTATAATATTCATTTAATTTTTGAGATAATTTTTTTTACATATAAAAACTTTTTTTTCAAACATTATGATCATTATGATCTTCGTAATCATAATAAACTTTATTATCAAATATTTCAATTTATCGTTCAAAATTGAATCTTTCAGAAATTTGTGCAATACGCATAAAATAATTTACCATTATATAGGATATTTCGTATTGTGGAATTGGCCACGTTTTCCGATGCAAATGGGTTAAATCAGCGAAAACGCGTTACAGAACTGTCTGGATAATGGAACTATTGTGTCGATCGAATGAAACTTTTCTTCCGTGGAAAGATCGGCCAGCCGGAAATTTCTCTTCGATCGATTTTATCCCTATTGCTTGAAATCAGGATTCATTCTACTTGGTTAACGTCCTCTTTAATTGATTATTTGAATAATTATGACGAATTTTCTGACGAATGGATATTTAAATGATGAAGCTTCATCGAAATATTTGTTGTTTAAATTTAATTTGAAAAAAATAAACAATGCACTTATAAAAAACTAAAAAAGGATATTTATTAATTTATTTATTAAAGAAACAAGAAAAAGAAATGATTCTTATCACAGTTTGCAAATATTGCATTATCCTTTTTCTTTTGCAAACTCAGGCAATTTTATTGGTTTCTCAGCTACGTATTCCATATCTAAAATTTTATCTTGATAATACTGCACGTTTTCAAACGAGGCATACAATGAAATTTCAATTTCCATTCCGTGTGTTTTACGTTCTCTCTGTTTTTTCACGGCCGGCTACGGTATTAAATTTAGATTTGTTCACTTCTGTAACAGAGTATGGCATGAAAAGCAGCTTGAAAGTTCGGGGCGACTGTTAAATTAAACATCAGGAAGTATTTCGGAGTACCGGTTGGTTGCTGTTTAGTGCTACACAAAAGGGCGAAGTTCGTACGTATGACTATAAAGAGTGGCTGTTCTTTTGCGCACAATTCTGGAAATCGAAGTTTCGACGTACATTTATCAAATCGAGAAATATCATGAGACAAATAAAATGAGTTATGGTCACCAGAAACTATCTAATGGGGGCATTTTATACGCGATGCTTAGTATATTAATGTGAAAACTTTAAAAAATGTAACGTGAAATCTAAATATTTTATATTTCGATATATTTTTGCGATTGGAATTAAAGTGATGATCATGTTTCATGATAAAAGTTAATTTAATTAATTTTGTCAAAAGCTTTTATTGATTTTTCATAAATTGAGAGGTACTTAGTGTAACAGTGTGACAATTGAGAAATATTAAGATTTTTATGAAGAGTAGTGTTACGAAAAACTATGCAATGAGTTTAAAAATTTTTTTAGAAACATCTATAATTGATCAATTGGATTCTTTATCAATCGCATATATTAAGGAATCGAATTAGATACACGTTATAACATTATTCTCGAAATCGTGTATACTGTAAATTTATAAATGATAAATATTATATTTAGTGTTCAGTGATGGTATAATATATACTTAATGATATTTTTTTTATTTTTTTACACGGAACAAATACGCAAAACTTTCTTCCGAGCAGCCGTCACTTCTTTCACATCGCGTCGTTTTTACCCGTTCCAATAAGAAACCGATGCTAATTGAACCGGCTCGAATAAAATAGTCGAACGACATTTACGATCCATTTACGAAATCGAAACTGTTCCGCGCTTGTGCCGGTTCCGAACAAGAAAACGCGCATAATCTCGAAAGAAAATTTATCACGGACCAGGGTGGGCGCTCATAAATTGTGCCGATAAGAAACACAGCACGTTAGCAAAATTTAATCTCACGTCCGCTTCTCGCGTTTCATGTGACATTTAGCAGAAAAAAAAAGAGGAAGAAGAAAAGGAAACGAGAGAATAAAGAGGATCCGAGGAAGAAAGAATTAAAAGGAAAAGTTGGCACGAGTGAGAGAATAACAACATTTCAAAATTAATTTTTTCGAATGCATGGAATTGCTATTCGACGATATAGCTAAATGTAATAATCGTATGTGTGATGCTTGTTGCGTGTGAAATGAAGGAGAAAGGAAGATGTCATTTAAAAATAAGAAGTTCAAGGAAAATATGATAAAAGTGACTGATAGAATTAATTTGACGAGATTATAATTATAAATGTGAATATAAATAATATAACGATAATACATGAATAGATATACGTATTTTTTTTTTACGTATATCTACCTCAAAAGAAAATATTTTAATTAGAAATCCACCGTTCTGACGGATCTAGTAATCAAAGCGTAAAAAGTTAGAAAATTTCTTTACGCGAAAATATATTAAAATAGATTGCCTCGTTCAAACAGACTCGGAAATTTATATGAAAATTAATTGAAATCTCTATATAAATAATGAATTTTTAATAACATAGTCTTCCTAGCTATCTCATTCCTGAAAAAAAAAAGAATCCACTTCTACCCCTTTCTCGAATGACGCATACACGCGATAACCGAATGATTGCGATTATCTAGCGTGATTCCGGGTTCTAGTCGTGATTTATGCTTGGTTGAAACAATAAAAAAGAGCATACTAATGCGGTAATTATGCTAATAATAAACGTTACACGACATTACGCGTTTAACACTCTTGCTCCCTGGTATACACAATGGTGATTTAACGTAACAACACGACCGCGTAAATTTAGCAATTTGCATGGTGCCACGTTATTTCTCCACTGTCTTCCTGTTACCAGGATTTATGCCGCCACTTTTAATCCAATTCGTCCGAATATCGTTTACACGGGACGAAAAATAGGCCAGACTAATGGAGCCGGGACAGAAACAGCGTTAATGGATAAAAAGATAAAGGGTCGATCCATAATCATCATTTATATGCATGGCATGCCGAATATCAAGGCAACGTTAATTTGCATGTTAAATATCATTTAGAACAGTATCTCTCAAATGACTGTATGGAGAAACGTGGATTTTTAATTAGGATAAGGAATAAGCGTTTTTGGTCCTTGAATACCAAATACACACGTTCCATTATTTGTTACAATTGTTAGTAATAATTATATTACATGATACTACGATCATAAATTAAAAATGTTTTTATATCTTGCACAGAGGAAACAGACTAGGATTAATGTTATCAGTCTTTATTTAATTTAAAAGAAAAAGACGTCTGATATTTATTTTCGAGATAATAATAAAAAATATACGATAATTATTTTAAAAGATTATTTAAGTTATCTTTTTGTAAGATTAAATATGATGAGAATACTTCAAGCTTCGCGAATGTAAGTGCTCTCTACCATTGAGATATCCGATATGTCTCTTATCATTTTTCAAAGGTCCAACGCAGAACTGTCGCGCACACGCTCCTACCTACTGCAAATAAAACCCATCCTCTTAAACCAATTCACGTCGAAATAATGGAAATCTGCGAGAAAAATCTCTGATTTTGAAACTGACAGATGTTCAACACAGAGATTACTCGACAATAATCTATAGTCCATATAAAATATAATCTAAAGAATGATCAAAAATCTACACATAATCCACGATAAATAGGATGTCGAAGAGACGCGTCATCTAGATCAATCGAAGGAGCATGATTTTAATTTTGATTATCAAAAATATATAAGATATATTTCGACAAATAATAAATAAAATAATTCGTTTTCTTACTATATTTTTGTTATTCGCGCGATCGATAAGATAATGAACTTGAATCCGAACACATGTTATCGATAAAGAGAAAGCTGAATTAATCAGTGACAATATGAGAAACACTGTCACGGATTAACGTCACGTTTCGACATCGCAATCGTAGCGCCGCTTCATCGGAACAATCGCACAGGTAATGACAATAATTGTAAAGCGATTTAAGCGCGCCACGGTTGCATTAGCCAGCCCGTTATCATTACATTGGCCATAAGTTATCCCGTGAAATTTAATTAGAAGCAGTGTACGGCAACAAAGATCGCGCGCACATTCATCGAATATCGGCACAGTTCTTTCGCGTTACTGTGATCAATGATCATCGATGAAATTGAAAAATATTTTTAGAGAATTTGCGTGAAATTTAAAAAATAAAATTTATAAAAGTAATAAAAGTAACTTAGTTTTTAATATTGTAAATGATATATTAATTCTTTTGATGTTTGTATGTGCAAATTTGTTGTATAAATTTTTCAGAAATTATTATTTTTCTTTTTCTTTTTACATGGAAAATAATTGACAAGATGGTAATCATTATAATTAAAAAGTTAAAAAGAAAAAAGAAATTTGAATATTTTAAAAATTTAGAAGAATATGATACTAATGATATTATCCTTTATCTGAAAAGTTTGATAGAAATATTTGCATACTACGGATATTAAAATAAATTTCTATGCATGGATGTATAGAATTTTACGTATTATTTGTTTTTATCTATAAATAATCATCCATAAATATTCCACTACTTTAATTTCCACAAAATGAAAACATTTTCAACGATATAAATATACGCCTGTCCCAAAGGCGTAACTAATCGACATATCGTACGAGAGCACTCAGTCGAGTTATACAATTTCATCATCACACGTCCAAATGGCAGCCATAATTTTCCGCGCGAAGAATCTACCTGACAGCCCCCTCTGCGTAGTTGCAGAAAGCATCCTCGTGCTTGCCTTCCTTTTTTCCTTTTTTTTTTCTTGTCGACGGAGAAACGAGGCAAAACGAAAGGAAGGAGAAGAAAATGGAGAAGGAAAAAAGAGAAAAGAGAGAGAGAAAACGAAAGGAGGGAGAAAACGAAAAAATGGAATAAAGTCGGCGGAATAGCAGAAGACTAGGGGAGGAAAAATAGGGGTGGAAACTCCGACGACATCGCGTCCAACGGCACAGAAAACGTTTCCCGCCGGTGATTTAGAGTCATAATCCGCGTGCAAGCACACCGGAAACTCGGTTTCTCAGTCCACGGACGCATGAATCTCTTCTTTCCCCGAATCGGACACGGGGGGATCGATAAAATCTGTTCCCTCGAAGGGAAGTAGGTGAATGTTACGCGCCACTCAGAACTTTAACCCTGCTGTTCCGTTCGAGTCTCATTTACTCGCTACTTTATTGTTCGCAAGAGAACAATCTTATCGTCTCGTGACTTTATTACTTACTTATCGTTTTACAAATAAAGTTTTTTAAGATTTTAATTTTTTTTCATTCACTGATCTACTATTTGGATCATTATAACTCAAGATACTATTATTATTATTATTATTTATAATTAAAATATGTGTATATAAAAGTACAAATAAATACATAAAAAATACATATATATTCAAAATAATTTAATGTATTGTATATCAATATATTGCTTTAGACAGTGTCTACAAATGATCCATTTTTCACAAATAAATAAATTGCTTTATAAAACTACAAGATTATATTATTTCTAGTAATAAGAAAATAATTCAAATTTGATTCCATTCACCAATATGAATTATACAAATGAGTCAAATAGATCCAAATAAGTCCAAGTATATATGCGTTAACCACGAACGAAACAGCATCGTTAAAATCAACCCCGGAGAAGAGACTTGTTCAACCCGATATTCAAAGGAATCTCTTCTTGGCCGAGATTTATATAAAGTAATGAAGGATAACAAGTGGCGGGTGCTCGCAATGTATGGCGGAGAGGATGTGGCGTATATTAAGTTATTTTGACTGAAATTGCACTTAGCGATGGAATTTATTACATTGCGATAAGGCTAGATGAACGTGTAACGAGCAGTTGAGAGAACGGAACATAGGGAGGCATAGATTATACGATTACGTAAATAATGTGGGATTAAATGTGTTTAATATTTTATTATTTAATACGTACCCTCTTTTTTTTCTTTTTTTTTTTTAAGGAGTAGGAATTATTTATAATGAACGTTTCACGTTATTTATAATGAAGCTAGAAACATATATTTCTGAAATTTTGCTCTCTTATCTGGGAATAATTTAAATTAAATACGATATTCTTCTTCGTGTGGATTATTTCTTAATTTAAATGTGTGTGATTAATTGCGATAAATTTGAAATGTAATAAAACTAGAAATAAAATATCGATAAAGAAAATATAAGAATATAGAAATATTGCATCAAGTATCACGTTCATATTTTAAATATCGAAAGAATTATTCTTTACAATCATTAAAATGATATTATGTGAAACATGAATATTAAATTATATCTTTCATCGAAAATTTTATTACATTTTATATTTTTCACGAAATTCAATTACATTTTATATCAATCGTATATTATTTTCTTGTACAATATATGCACAAGCTTTTTTGTACATAAATACAAAAATTATTCTTTTTTAATTCTTGTGTTATTTAATGAAATAAGCATATCAATAAGTTAAATGAGTCTAATAAGTCTAATAAAATCATTACAAATAATAATTTATTCCAAAAATAAACGCATCCACTTCGTTATTTGCCTTAAAACTTCATTAAACGCTATTAAAATTATAAAAACTTTGAATCGCTATAACTCCGAAGATATTGACTTTTTGATAACAAATAAGAGATCATTAGAAGCGCGGGACCTTAACCTTTAAAATGCTTTTTTATTCATCCCGATACGACTTCCGGTTCCCGAGATATCGTCGTGTAAAGGAAAGGGTAATTTTTAATCTTTTACTATCTCTCTCCTTGTCGCTTACTCGGAATTCTCGCTCGCACCTCGTCTCACCGACCTACCCCAAACTCCAGACAAGCGACAGACGTAATTCCTAGAAATTGCTAGCGTACGCATTTCCAGGAAAAAATTTAGGTCACTGGGCCGCGAGTCCATTCATAACTTTCGCGCTGTCTTAAGCGCTATGGAAACTTTAAATCTTTATATCTCGGCAACCGATTGAGATATCGGGATAAAACAAAAAGCAATTTCAATGGGATGGTTTCCTTTACCTTCTGACTGGATTTTCGTGATAAAATTTGTACTTTCTTTTGACGTTTTTTTTACATCAAAAATCAAGATTTAGTTTATGACGTGATGTTAATGGGTTTATTACGGGTTTAATTTAATTAATGGGTTTAAAATATATGCAGATTTAAATTAAATTTAATTGAAATTTATATAGAACAAAATATAATAAATACACAAAAAGTGATTTGTTTTATTTGTTGTTCCATATTAATATTTTACACAGAAGAGAAAATTATTCGTATGCATATATTTTACATAATTTAGCACATTTCATATTCATATTAAATATTTTCTATATTTTGATCGAATATTTAAACAAATTTTAATTGCATAACCTATAATTCACTAATAATACTTATTATTAGATAATAAAATCACGAATTTTTTTAAAACTATAATTATTTATAAATTTAGCTTCTTCAAATGATTCTACTGAAAAACTTGAACGATATTAATTCGAATTTTCAAGATTCGATAACACGGAACTCAACGTATGAGAAAGAGTGACTATGCATTTCACTGGAATCGAATATACGTCTTATCAAAGTTACTATTAGATACCGGTAAACCGAAACTGTCACAGCTTTTAACGAGCCAATAACGTGGTAAAATGTTGTAGACCGACATGTTAAAATGTCGGTATAGCATTCGCGTTCAACGAGCAAACTTGAATTTGAAGATTGGATGTTCGTTCCAGATTGCTCCTAATAAATTTCCTGTTTACTTGGAGATAAGGAACACGCAATGAGCCCTTATCCTTTAAATTAGACATTTAACATTGCCTCACCGACTCGCATCTTTCAACGTCGCCAACACGGCAAAACAAGGCCTCGTTTCAAAGCGTGATAAACTTAACTGCCGAATTGTTTTACGAATTACGTTTATTTGCTACTTATCCAAAGGGTTCTGGTTGCTCATCACTCGCTTAATCTTAATTGACTCGGTTGAACGATTACCACCATTTCCCCCTTTCTGTGCATCTTTCCTCGCTGTCTTCCCTCTTCTTGAAAACAATCGGATCTCGATTAAATTTAAAAGGAAGAAAGACTGTGATCGGAAAGAGAGACGATAAAAACAACGTTCGTTTAATTTCAATCATAAGAATCTATAACAGCGATGAAAGAATGAAATGTAATAAACGAAAACCAGATTATCCCTCGCAATAAAGCGTGAATAAACGAACAAATTAAAGAAGAATTTTCAGGACCAGAAATACAAATAATACCACAGCTATTACTCTTAATACATGCCCTTTCGTGTCCAATCATCGAGGCCTAACAGTAAAAAAAACTCGGTTACCATTCCTTCCTTCTTTTCCATAATCGAATCTCTCCCTCTTTCTCTTCTCCCTCGTCCCTCCTCCTTTCTCTCAATTTCATCACTATCATCAGTGGCTACAGTTCTCTCTCCCCCAAGAGAAGAGAGAGAAATAAACAGCTTACCGAGAAAAAGTATCATTCCCGCGCGAGCAGTATCTCCTGCTAGTAGCGCAAGTTTCAGTTTCGCTTCGAAGATCTCTCGAAGACTCTCAGAGGACTCGTTCGGTATAAAATGCACTCGACAAGTCCTGGCGGAGATCGAAGACGAGAGGTGGCTCCAGTTCGTTATCGAAACCGGGAAAAGAGCGAGGAGGGCACAAGTGGGCCGAGCAGCGAGCTGACGCGGAATTGGCCTTCCCGCGACGTTGTTCGTCCGACGTGGAGGTTTACGAAGCACTCGAGCCGACCTGCGCCGCAACGAGCACTCGAAACATGATCAAAGGGTGCATTCATAATCTGCTACGCGTCGCGGTTTCGCAGGCGAACCCGCGTGCAGATACTTTTTGTAAACAGGATAGGGTAACGGCGTAATTCCTCGTTCCATATTGTCGGACAGATCGACGCCTATCTACCGAAATATTATTTATTTTTGGTTACGATGAGACCTGAATCTCGAGAGGAGTTGGATAATTTAAGACGAGAGGAAGAGCGTAAGAGATCAACACATAAATGAAGACGAAATCGTGGGATGAATGAGACGAAGCCTTGTGTTATGTTGGTAATCTTCAGGAGGAAATGGAGTAATGTTTTGTGATTTGAACGTGTTTAGAATGTTCTTATCATTTGTTTAATCTCCTTACGCATCGAGGCAAAATTCTCTGTTTAGATTCTACTTTGTAAATCGATCAATCTCGTGATCGATTTCTGATGCGAGGTATTATCGTACAAAGTGTTTCGATCACACTGAAGCTAAGAATTGAGATTATTATATCTCTAATTAATACTTTTAACGAGTTGTTCTTAGAAATATAACAGAGAATTGTTACAATTTTTTTTACACGATATCATTATGAATAGAATCACGTGTAATTTTAGTTACATTTTCTTCTTTAATTTCACTGCATTACAATTAATAATTCTATTTTTTTATGATAATTTTTTTCGTATATTGACTATCAAATAGTATCGTATTATAATATTAATATAGAATCGAATACAATAAAATATTCGATCCATCGAGAAAATTATATTCGTGTTTAACCTCGAGCTAAGAATATATCAGACGCATATTACGCGAAAACATGCGTCCTCGGACAAGAGGCTCAAAGGTGGAGATGATAAAAGGAGACGACGTTGTCGCTCGTCGTCGGTTTTGCGGATCCGTTGATGTCAGCTCGTTAGGTTAGTTGCGTTACTTAGGTATTATCTTATCACTGCTTTACGAGAGCTTTCGTATTTAGTGAGAACACTTGTTATTATGACTCGCAAGAATGATCGTTTCAATGGAAATTAAATGGTGTCGTTGAGATTTAGTAGCTGCGTAGAAAATGGAAATTTTGACCGTTTAAAATTTGTAAGAATACCTATTATAACATGTAAAAAGCTATAGAGAAAAATTTAGTAAATTATACGAGGAGAGATTTAGAATTCGATTTGTCGAGTTATTCTCTTCTACGATTTAAATCATTACACCTTGGAATTTGTCAAGTTTTTTTCTACCTTTCAGAAAAAGTTTGAATAACATTTAGCTATATATATATATGGAAAATTATTTACAGATAATTCTAAATACAATAATTCTAAATTGTTAATTCACGTTTCTATGGAGATAGTATATCTATAAACGGAAGAAAGATTTCTAAGGAGACGGTAAAAACAGTAAAAAAAAAATAAAAAAAAGAGAGAGAAAAAAACGCCTTACAAAGAAATCATTCAAATAGCCAATATATATTAATTCATTTTATTTGCAAAAAATTTCTAATAATCTTAGCTTGTTAATATCTATACTAAAATAGTAAAGTAACTAAATTTATAGCTAATAAATATCAAATAATATTTATGAGATATATACAATACAAAATTCTCTTATCGGTATCTCTAATTTTTCAAGAAGAAAAAAAAAGAAAGAGTACATCTTAATAGAATAATCATAAGAGGAGATGAGCTTCGAACAATTTCTAAATAAAAATCCCTTTTTTGCCTCGTAAATATTTATGATTGTGGTCGAGTCGAAAAATATAGGTTGGATGATACACTCGAAACAACCTCCATACGCTATTAGAAGCCTAAGCTACATTGTGCGGAAAAACACGTTGCAGGTTTATCGACAAATTGTCAGGATACTCACCTCGTAGTATATAATTTTGGTAATTCTGGTCAGCCTCGCTTCCAACCTTGATGAGGCAAGCAAGCCCATCATTTTGCACGAACTCGTGCACCAGGTCCTTGTCCTCCTACAAAATCAAAGTTTATGGTAAGTATATAAGTGTGTAACCAATTTATTCAATATGAAACGAAACTCCTAATCGATCGATTTGGCGCCTCTGAATTTATGCTATTTTTTGGAAAATTCTAAGATGGTCTCACGGAATGGAATGGAGAATAATATGATCGTATTTAGATAAAAAATAAAATCGATGACTTTGACTCGAGTTTCAATGATTTTATTTACACGCGTAAATGTGTTTTGAATCGATTATTGCCGCATCATTGATGCTTACGTCTCGAAACGAGTTTTCGAAACGAATTTTTAATTAATAAACGCGGAATTTTTAAATTAATTTTTATTATATAATATCTCATATTTGTATCTCGTGATTCCATATTTATTAAAAATACATAATAAACGAGAAATAGTTGAATATATTAAACATTTTTTTTAATAAAATGTACGATAGTATCACTTTATAACGTCTTGATGGAAAAATAGAGGGCTACTTGTTCTTCTTCTCTTAATTAAATTCAACGTCTAATTAACTCGTGTTTCTTTTCCTGTATACTTTAAAAAGATAGTTTTATAAACACGGTAACTTTATTTAGTTTAATTAATGAAAAATACATACATATGAAAGAATTATTTATTTAGAAGATTAAAATTTAAACTACTTTCATTACTTTCGTTACAAGAAAGGAATAAAATAATAATAATAATAATAATAAGTGCATAAATAAATGGAAAAGAACACGTTTGCCTCAAAATCACTTATTATTTATCTTCAATATTAATTTAAATAACTAATATTTTCGATATTGAATCAATATTTGATAGAAATTTATATTTAATTGATAGAAATATATCACAAATATGAAAAATAAATATATTCGTATTAATCATTATCATACTCCTCTATAATTCCACGATTATCTAAACTTTACTATCATAGCTTCAAAAATTCAGCAAAAAAAAAAAAGAAATCAAATTCATCAATAATGGAATGAGTATTAAATACAATTTGTCCACTATAAAGTCAGAATAAAATACATAAAATGGAGTCAATTATGTCGCTGGAGGCGGCAAGTCGCGAATATAATGGTAAATCAATCATCAAGTTTGATTAAACTCGGTCAACGTTTGCCTCGCAGATCATCTCGGATCTTTTCTTTACCACGTTTCAGACTTCGACCGATGGAAGTTCGCGTCCATCGGACAGACGATTAGCCGAGATTAAGAAACGAAATTGAAGGTTGCCGCGGCGATTTCAACGGATAAATCCGTGGAGATCTCGTTCGAAGAGAGCCTATCTCGGTGGAGAATTGTAATTAATTTCGTCAGCTGGTCGGGCTGATAATTGAAACGATAAGATATTGCTCGGAGGAAGAGTTCGAGGAACCATCCACTGTGACGATTTATCTTTACGATGTGGCAATTCTATTGTCTAATTAAACGTTTGCCTTTGTTTCGCGAAATCTAAAAGAGAAGCAGAGCGTTGCCCTCGATTTATTTTGCGAAATTTTTAGGGAAGAAATTTTTAGTGAAATCTTTTTATTCAAAGGATGCGTTTTTATTCGCAGGAGATTCGTAGAAATATGTGAATTTTGACGAAGAATCGTGTGTGTTTCATTTTGCATTTAAAAGGAAGAGCGGAAAAATAAGATTTTTTAAAAATATTTTTTCCATTTACAAGATTTCCTAGTTTTGAATAGATTGGACAGATTATATTGTATAGTTAATTGTGCTATTTAGTATAAATATTATGTACGTTTTTTCACGGTAAATATAATGAATTGGCAATTAAACGAACTAATATTATAGATTATTATAGAGTCGACAGTTTACAACACGATTTATTTTCGATCATTAACATATTTGTCACTCAACGATAATATAACATTCTTCCCGATAATTTCAATGATAAATTTAAAGTTTAACATGTACGTAACATTACTGATCGCCATTATCGTTATAATATTTCGATGAAATTAATATCAATAAAGCATAATATTATTGACACAAATGAAACGGGTGACTAGTTTGTTAATTAATAACATTATATCACGAATATTCGCGATATCAATAAAAGATTTTTATTATTATCCTGTTATATTGTATCATAAAGCTGTAAAAAAAGATAACAAAAAGTATATAAAAAAAAAAACTAAACAACATGGAAGCTTAACAACATTAAGCCACGTATAAATCGATAAAACAATCACAATAATACGCTTAATAACATTTTATCCACTACGTTTGACATCCGCACCATTCATCACGATTCTAATATAATTTAACAATAAACTCATCCATCATTTACGAGGGAAGAATGATAGCTTCCGGTGTAATGGAATTTCTTTTAACGAACAACCTTCTAACTTGCAGCCACGAAGAAAAATTCCTTTCCCGCTCGGCTAATTACGAGATTTAATTACGGCGGACAGAGTTAAGAAAAGTACGACTCGAATAAACACGCTCAGCCAGGGTCCAGTTTGCCCTCCTTGTTCCGGAAACGGAAGAAGTCGTGAAAGTTGAAACAATCCACGTTCAAAAATGAACGAATTCAGGATTCAATTTGTTTCGCAAAGTATAATAGCCAACTCTTCCATTACAATCGATTTAACGTCCCAAATTTCTTTTCTTACGTATGAAATTCAACGATCTAATAATATTTAGATCGTAGATACTTTTTTAGAGAATCCTTTAATAAGTTAGAAATATTTTAAATATAACAAATTCAAATTTATTAATGTAAATAATGTAAACAAAAAGTGTTTATATAAAATTTTAATCGATATAATAGAATATTTAATTAATAAATTTGATTGATTTTATTAAAATTTAATTACATAAAATTTGATTCGTTTAATTAATCTAATTATTATTGCCTTCATAATAAATCATTTATGATTCTGTTCCGAATGCAAGGTATATAATTTTAAATGAAAATGAATCTCTGGAAAAAATTTTATTCCATATTTTCGACTTGTTTTCTTTTTTTCCATATAAAATCATTCTCTCCGCTATTATACTATTATTCCTGTGTACATAAAAATTCAATTTCCTTTAAAGGAAAAAATTCATTCATACCTATAGTAATTAAACAAAAAAATTCGTTCTCTTTCATTTTATTTTCCAAACAAATCGAATCATAATTTATCCTGGGTTATTACTTACTCATGGATCGTTTCATAGACGATAAATGAAATCTCGATAAATCATCCATACGAAATTCCCTCTAATTAAACGCTTAAACCACATACTATCAATATCGTATTAAAACAAAAATACCGTACACGATCTAAATTCCAACGAATCAACATAAACACGAAGCATCGAATCTACTCTACTTAAAAATATTTTTCGCTCCACAATAAGAAGAAAAAGAAGAAGAAGAAGAAAAGGAAAAAAATCTTTCCCTTCAAAAAAACATGTTTGCACGGTTTTAACGGTTAAAGACGTGAATGTTCGAGGGTGGATTGGGAAAAAAAAAAAAAAAGAAAAAGAAAAAGTATCTTGGAATGCGGCGTGTGCGTGTTCCATGCCAAGGAATAACGAATTTGCGAGACAAAGGGCACCGAGTTGTCGAGATAGGAAGGATAGAAAGGGAGCGGAAGAGATGAGGTCACGAGGGGGAGGAAAAGAGAAGGAAGGAGAGAATGCACTCGCTCAAACCACCATGCAAATATTTACTCGTCGAGCGAGTAGCTTCTCGTAAAAATAGCCTATGTCTGCCCCTCTCTTTCTCTCTCTTCCTCTAGTTTCATCTTTTTCCACCCCACTGTCTCTTCTCTCTCTCTCCTCCTTCCACTCTGAACGACTGTTTGCCATGCCCTTCCTATCGCTCTCTCGCTTCCTCTCCACCGTTGTTTCGAAACTCTGTCTCCCTTCCTTTCCATCGAGGTCCCGCAGGTATCGCGGATTGTATACCCACCTGAAAGATCTGCTTGAGGGAGAAGAGAGCTCGTCGCAGCTCGCGGCCCTCGCTGTTCAGCAATTTTTCTGAAACAGACAAGTAACACGCAACCATTTATTATAATAATACCTCGCGTTAGGGACGTATTGTTGGGGCGGGAGTCGGTCAGTCGGTCTCCTTATTCAGCGAACGGTTGTGCCTCTTTCTTTCTTTTTTCGTTTCGTTTATGGAGATGATATTGTGGGAGATTTGTGTCGTGAATCGCACAAGGGGACTGTTTAATGGTGTTATTAAAATAATCGTGGGTCGAGTGAGAAATTCATTCTTATTTGAGAGATTTAAAATTTGGGGGGAGAAGGAAAAGTTGAAATACTGAGATAAACAAAGTGTCTCAGTTACTGTCTATATACTTGTTTTTCATTAGCTTAAATCGTTGGAATAAATAATTCGTTTAAAAAAGAATCTTGAAAATACAAATTCTTTATGAAATGGAATTTTTTCTTTTCTCAAAACACATCTTTGCTAGAGCAACGGTAAAAAGTAACAGTCATTGTATCATATTATATTTATCATTGATTAATATTTATTTTCTACTTCTATATTCTTTTTCAATTTCAAACATTTTTCCATTTCGCACAAATAATATACAGAAATATTATTCTTCCGTTACAAATTTTTATTTTCCTTTATAATGAATGCGATTCTTTTTTTATGAAGTCGATAAGGAAATTGTCTACAGCCGCTTACGCTGTAACGGTGCCTCCAAAGTGGTCGATGGTTCGCGCTGAAGGCGCGCGCAAAAGCGAACAAGCCACCCGGAAGTTCGTTTAGCGTAGGAAGATCAGGAACAGCTAGGTACACCGGGAGAGCTTTTGTTTCCAACGTTAAGCATTGTCGACGCGCCGTAGGGACTCGTTAATTATCAACTTCTCTTCACGTCCGATTAAATCATTTCTGGGATGAACGTGTTTCTCTCCCCCTCTTTGTATTCTCATTTTCCAAATCCTCTCTATTTTCTTCTTTGTAAAATCGAACGAAACGGAATAAAAAGATATATATATATGATTCCTGATCATCGAATCAGAATCGTACAAATTTTTCCATTTTTTCTTTTTTTTAATAATATCGAATTATATTTCAAAAAAGTTCATTGATTCTTGTACATCACGTATACATCAAAGAGAAAAAGAAAAATATTAATTGAGTTAAATTACACCTATTTAACTCGTGATAGTTTAATTAATTTTAATCCATTTTGAAAATTATAACGAGATTGATCGTCACTGAGTACAATATCAAGGTATTTAGAGCATTCAAGAATTATCCTCGAGGTAATTAATTCTCAAATACTTCTAAAGTCGATGCAGTTGGCGAAGTTTCATAAGCATTATGGCAGATAACTATTCATATTAAATTTCGACATTAGCATAATTCCGAGATATTCCTTCAATTATACAAAAAAGATTTATAAAATAATTATCTAATAAGACTCTTCAAATATAACACAACAAATATTAAATTAAAAAAAAAAGATTCGATGCTACAACTGCTACGAATATATCAGATGGAATCACAATGAAAATGCAAAAACGAAAAGAAAAGAGAGTTGATGCGAGAAAAGAAGAAGAGCAAGAAGGAAAAAAAAAAGATCCGAATGATATCGTGAAAGAATGGGACTGAATGGGGAGGTCTTTCCTCTCGGTTGAAATCATTTATCGGGGTTAATTAGAGGAAAACCAGTAATTAAGTCCGCGATTAATTTTACACGACGAATTTTCGTCGGTTCGCATTCACCGTTCCATCCCTATTATCCACCCTCCCATCCCTCTCGTCATTTCCCGCTCTTTCGGGGACTCTATCATTCTTTTTCAATCGTGGCCCGGCCGTATTACTAATAATTGAATTCCATTTCACCAGCGGCGCACTAAATTCAATTTCCAGAGGCAGGTCGCTCGCCTGTCGAGATTTTCCAGCTTGCTAAAAATTCACATGAGAACGAACAAGAGGGAAATATATATATATATATATATATATATAAAAGAAAAAAAATAAGAATAAAATCGCGTAAAAGAAATGGGGAGTAGAAGAAGAGCGGTTCATGGGGAATGAAAAGTTCAAGGGGAAAGTAAGATTCAAGATTTATGAGGCGCATAAAGCATATCATCTCTCATGTAGTAAAAATAGCTTGAAAACTCGATCGTTTACTGAGATATGATGATTTCTTGCTTTACGTTAACATCGTGGTTGATTTATTATTGTTTATTTATCGTCGTGGAGTAAGAAAAGGAATATTGTCGATAGCAATTTCAACCCCCTCCCCGGATCCTCATCCCCTTGGTACAGTGATTGCACGCTGGTTTCGGGCGTACACTCGGATGCACGCTCTATCGAACAGCATGAATGTTGATAATTGGCTGGTATCGATGTCAATGGGCGAATAATTTCGTCCCCAACGCGTTGACCATTCCATTATGTTCAGGGTAAGTGGTAGCAGACTGTTTGCGTTGAACAATTGCGAGGCGTGGATATGTTTGGAGGCAGTGATGTAATGGCGATTACAATCGGCACAGGGTTATTTTAACAGGGTGAATTGAGCAAGAAGTTAAGATTTTCTTTTTTTTTTTTTTGATTTAAATACAATTCAAGGAGTTAAAGAAGATTATGATGATTACGCAAAATAATTCTAGATATCTATAAAAATGTCTTCCTGTACGAATTTTACTAAGAATAATTTTATTAATAATTTCAATCGAATAATAATAATCAAAATAACTTTTTTTATATTAAAATATATAACTTTCTTTCAAAATATTTCATTATTCCTGATCCGCCACATGTAAATAATACGTATTTTCTATCTCGTTCGCTCTCGATTAAATAAAATCGTGAATGGAATGCATCGTAGAGTGACAAAAAGCGAGGAGAAAAAGACGTGGAATGGAAATTGGCGTGCAAAAGGAACAGGAAAACGCAAACCGCGAACCTTGCCGGATTTTTATGAAACTCGAGCCGGTCGTGCAATTGAGCTAATTTCCATACTCGCGATTCCACGCAATTTCGCAAATTCGCAAGGACACAAGCACGGCTTGCTCTTCGTCCAAGGATTTCAGGCTTGAAAATTTATCAGCTCCGGCTATCTTTCCACTAATTTTCCACGAATTATCAATAGGAAGTCACACGTTATTGGTATGTACATAGATACACAATGCGTTGTGGACCGTGTAGATTCCTTCGAATTTTTGCTAAAACCTGACGAAATAACGGGAAGTGGATATCTATTGAGAAAGAAGAAGTGCCGGCGCGAGTTAACACGCGAACATCTCGAACGTTTCTCGACAAATGTGTCAATTTGCATATTCAGAAACGGGTATTTCTGCTTTATGGAAATATCGAGGAGTATTCGTTGAGAATGGACGCTCTTTGGATTCCGATTTGATTCGAAATTCTAGAGGAAGATGGACAGGTGACAGATTTCAGTAGATTTCATATTGAATATTAAAAGACAAATAAAAGATGATTAAGACTATTACTTATACTCTATTGTTTCGTTAAATATAAAGCATATTTATTTTTAATATTGATCGATTTGCTTCGATGTTATAATAAAGGATATTATATAAAGAAGAAATTCTGACAAATCTAACCACGAAAATAATCAAAGTAAGGATGATTATGTTATGATTGCCCAGTCTGCACATATATCAAGCAATTTTTTTTAAACAAAATTTAAAGCCTAAACATAATGTATCCATATTTCCATTACTTGATGACTTTAGTTACAATCAATCATACTTTTAACCTAATGTGTACTGTCATTCTAAAAACAGATGAAAGTTACAAGCCCCCAAGGAAAATGTCACGAACAAAACAAGTTGATTCATTAGCATTTCATCCATCAAACTGAGAATAATGTATCTCAATTGAAATTAAATCGTCATTTAATATCTACTACTGATAATTGATAGTCACCCAGAATCATTCCTAACTTTCTTGCATACATTATCTCGTTAAATTTCCATACCATTCATCCTCTATATTCTTATTCCATATTATTCTCTTTATTGAATTTTATTTTTCACGGTCCGCTCAACGTAAGACAAACGAGGCTGCAAAGTGGGTCCACAGCTGGATCTGCGAATGAAAACGTCTACACCACCATTCTCGTTCACGAAAGAAGAAGAAGAAGAAGAAACAAAAATATCGTTTTCATTCATGCGGTTCTATCATGGCCTGTCTGATGCCTGTTTCTTTATTTCGCACGACCACGCCTTTATTCCACGGTCGAGTCACGGTCTGCGGATCCAAATTCGCGACTCCTTTCGCGGAAAAGGAGGCCCGCGCGACCGCATAATCAGTCGCTATCACGCGATCTTTAAATGCATTATGCATGCCGGCTGCTACGGCCTGGAAGGAGACAGGGTTGAAGAGCGAAAAAAAAAGAGAAGGACGTATGCGAGGCACAGGTAATTAGGAATCGCTGTAGGGGCCGTACACGAGACGAAAGAGTCGGAATCGAGCGAGAGGGGGCCAGACGTATAAGAAGAAGAATAAGAAGAAGAGGAAAAAGAAGAGGAAGAAGAAGAAGAAGAAAGATAAGGAAGCAACGAGGTCGAGAAAGAGAGGTAGGAGGACCAACATCTTCTAAGAATAGCGGTCCCAAGGCCCTGGGGCCCTTGGCCCCTTCGTAATCAGTGACCATATAAGCAGAAGCCTCTCTCTTTTTATCCTACTCGCATGATCCCTCTCTCTGTTCCTCCTTGCAACGTTGAGCAAGCTCGCTGGTTCGTAACAACAACACGTTGCAACTCCTCGTGGGGATCCCTCTATCATTGAGCCTCTTTACGATAGGATGTGGCCGAGATGCGTGGTTACGACACCAAAAATCGAGAAAGCGAGAACGTCCTTGGAGATGGGTCTGGGATAATCGTTATGGTCTTTGCCATCTTTGTGATTTTATTCGATGTTGTTGGATAGGTAATTGTGGGCAAAATCGAAGATCTTTTTCTTTCGTTTAATTATTAGTCGTTTCGTGTTTATTATTTTGCAATTATCGTATCGTTAATCTTTCGTTTTTGTTACTTGTTGATATTTAATAAAATGTTTAAGGAGATATAATGAAATGTGTTTCTGGAAGATAGCCTTGAGTAAAGATTTTTGACGATACGTATTCGATTCATGATAACGCAAAGCGTGCTATTATTTCTCTATTATGCACTATTGCTAAAAGGAGAAATCAAAGTGAGTCATTGAACGAGCTATAATTACTTATGGATATTTCTTTATATTGTGATAGTTAATCCTTTCGTTATTGGTGCTAAGTAATATTTTTCGTATGCAAATCAATACAGCTTTTGTTTTGACGAGGAAAAAATATGAGCGTGAATATGTGTGTAATTAATTATGCTACAAGAATAGTATGCATACATTATCGATACTGTCGTTTGATTCTTGTGCCCTATTTTAATAATCTGTATTCGTAATCTGTATTTTTCTTGTTAATAAATAGATACAAATATTGTTCCAATCCAGTTATACCACTTGCGATAAACTATAACGAGAGAATTATCATTCATAAAGTATACAAAACTTCCTAAACTTGTTAAAATTTATTTTCGCAAATATAAAACAACAATGAAAATATCGTATACGATTTTATTAAAATTTTACCTCGCGTCAAGAAAAGAACGTGATTTTTAATTGGATAATTTCCGTGAGAGGCTACATCGAACACATATAAAAAAATAAATAAAAAATAAGAAAAGAAAAAAAAATACTTTTCAGATAAGTGCTTCTAAGATGAAAGATTTCACAAGTGGCGGGAAAA
Source organism: Apis cerana (assembly GCF_029169275.1). Classification (NCBI taxonomy): domain Eukaryota; kingdom Metazoa; phylum Arthropoda; class Insecta; order Hymenoptera; family Apidae; genus Apis; species Apis cerana. The sequence continues at coordinate 4,337,497 of NC_083857.1, forward strand.
TCGCGCGCAAAATCGCGAGATGTCGTTACGCTTGGCATGATCCTGAGCATGCTCGTTGCACGCGTAAATGACCAGTTACCAACTCCATGATTATGCTACGCAAGTTTTTAATTAATCGAATGAATACGTAAGAACGTATTAATTTCAAAGATAGATTCAACTTCGAGTGTTTAAAAGTTGAACAATTAAAATATCGAAGGAGGAATCGATTATTTGAAATGAGAAGGAATTATGAAAGTTGAATTAGTTCAATCGATCAATTTTTCCAAGTTTTTCTGAGATGCCGTTAAGAGGAAAAATAAGGAAAATTATGAAAATAGTTTTTTTGGTATAATGAGAAATTTAATACACGATTTCTAATTAATTTTAAATTTCATAATAATAGTTCATGGCTATTAACTTTCTGGCACTCTTCAAAAATAGTCAATATTAATAACATTTAATTACTGGTAATATGTTCTTTTTAAAAAATGATATATATTTGTTTCTCATTGATAAGTAGATAAAGAATTAGACGAATAATTAAATATATTCCATGTTATATTTAATTTAATCTGTTTAATGCATATAATATTTCTTTTTCGTAATTTTAAAAATTTTTTGGATATTCATATATTTTTAAAGTTAATAATCTAATGCCATAAATGCAAAATAAAAAGTTTCAAGACTATATTAAGAAGGAAAAAAATTGTAATTTATCACGTTAATTGAGGAGAATTTCAAAAAGAATACCAAGAAAATATTAAAGTTCAGTTTATCGTCGAACAAATTAGATCATAGTTGCTGAGGATATACGAAATCCAATTCCACGTGTCACGTGATGCGTGCCAACCACAGTTTGCATTGGAAGCGTTTTCTGCACGAAATCTTTTCCTGTTCTTGCATTAATTGCCGCTGATTATAGTAATCTCCGCTCGAGATCGACAATTTTTATAACTACCGATATTAACGGCAAACCTATAGAAACCTTCACTTATACAATTCATTTAGGCGATTATAACGATATTAAAATTACATTATCGTAATTTTCAATGAGGAATTTACGCTTTTTATAACAACAATCACTAATATCCCTCTAACTTTCTAAGCGATCGAAATTTCTCTTTATCGTAATAATTATAATAATATTTATTAACTCCCATCATATTCAACGCAATTGATTTTTGGAATTATCGATTAATCCATCCACTTGAATATCTGCCGTTTTTTTTAATTATCATTTATTGTTGAGATTCATTCTTCTAATTTTTGCAATAAAATAGAACATTAAATTCTGAACACTCTATACATTAAAAAAAAAAGAGAGATACATTCAAAACTTCACGATTTGATTTTTCTTTCTCGAATTTATTGACATTTTGCTAATAAAAAGTTAAATAAATATCTATTTCTAAGTGGTGTAAGCTTTATGAAGATTTTTGTGATCGCATGAAACGAGTCTTTATTTTAAAGATTGATTAGAAAATTTTTACACGATGGAAGATTCGAAATAGATACGATTTGGACTTTGATTCGAGGAAACGATCACGAATTTCGAACGAAACGCGAAATCCCGTGGCCTTGTCAATGAGGTCGCAGAGAACGTGATTATTAACGAGCGAATTACTAATAACGGGATTGAAAATTTTACAAGCGAAACTGGCGTCGCTCCAGGGCGAAATTAAAACGAGCAAATCATTACGCGAGGCCATTTTGTCCGCTCGTCGATCGATGACGGGTGGGTCGATTGTTTTTGCACAACGAACAAAATTAAGAAGAGGAAGAAGAAGGTCGTCGAATTTATTGCCTATAGAAGAAATTTGTGTGTAATTTTGCGTGAAAAAATGTTTGTACTGTAATTATGGAAAGTATAAAAAAAACAGAATGGTAGAAAATTGAATCTGAAACGTGTGAAAGAAGAAACGTGCGTTCTCAATTGGATACAAATTACTTTTTCTTTTTTTTTTTTCTTTTTTTGCGACAAGAGTGAAATTTAAATATTAGGGAGAATTTTTTTACAAAGTAGAAAACAAATTCTTCCATTATCGAAGATAATATTATCTGCAAAAGAAACAAAATATATACTTTGGAATAAATTAAAACAATCTTGCAAAAACCGCAATCTAAAATTCATCCTAAACAAAACTTTCCGATTCTAAATAAACTAATTTCAAACAAATCCGAATTGAAATATTAAATTTATAAATCATAAGTCATATTTCATTTTATATCCTCATACAAAGAAAGAATAATATATTCTCTGGCACACAGAAGATGATTTATATTAATTAATTCCTTCACACTTATTTTATTATGAAAAAAATATATATATATATATATATTCAAACGGAAAGAAATTTCTATTGATAAACGGGAGAATTCAATTTCCTTTAAGAGATTCAAATTACCAATACTTCTTACACGATAAATCATCGACGTCGATTCATCATATTATCGGCATTAGCAATTAAAACAAATAGCGAGGTTCCATTAATTTCACGTCGTTTTAATAATCCCGCGTTAATCATAGCCTCGGTTGCTCACCAAGGATGGACAGGCAGTGGCCCCGTTGAAATATAGATGCGGTCAGGAAACGACGAAATATCGAGAATAAGCGAAAGGGCCCGGCAGGTTTCGCCCAAAGTACACGAAGCACCGTTAAAATATGTAAAACGGCAGGGTACAGGCTTCCGCACCCTCCCACCGCCCTTTCGGCGTCCTCTTTTTTCCTCGCTCCCGCTTATTCTGGACCTTCGATCATCTCTCCTCCACCACCTTCGTAGGGTTCAATGAACGGCTACGGCCCGCAGGTGAATTCTGCAAACGGCCAGACAACCGTGAATTTCGTCTCGTTCGATTTGCCAAACTCGAAACCGTGGTTGCGGTTAGTTAGCGTTTCCCGCACTCATTTTCCATCGTTGCATCGACTGGTTTACCCACGAAATTAAAGGATCGAATTATAATACGATAATTGAACTATTTCTTTTCCTTTTGTCGCTGCACAGGGAATTCGGTTTTATTGAATAATTTTATTTCGTGTTAAGGGTGATTTTATTTGTTTGTATAGGATTTTAAAAATGGTTACTCGGTTCGAGGAAATTTGATGAATTATTTATTTCGTACGTTCTTCTCTGATAATTCTGAGCTAATATTGTTTTAAAAGCTTATTGTAAGTTAGTGGATTAAAATCGAATCGTTATGATTTATAATGAAAAATTAAATATAAAATTAATTAAAATAGATGAATTTTTCAAACGAATTATAACAGACATTCTTTTTCTTCATGCTCTTCTATGCAACATTTGAATCTCATTCACAACATATCAGGATATCATTCTCACAGAATTAATGATCATTACCATAAAATAAAAAATTAGAATAAAAGCAGACGTTTCAATGTACTAATGATAAGGTAAAAGAAGATTCTTGGAAATTCCCTGTTAAAATTACACCATTGTATCACATTGAATTCGAAATACGAGAAGTTTCTTTTCATTAGGCGACAAATGCTGCAATACAATTTACAAAAACTTGTACATTCATCACGTTGACGACATTCTAGACAACTGTTTAATCACTTTTAATTACTCGTCACCTCCATCAAACGCATGTAATTAGAGGTAGTCTGACGACCGATTTCAAGCGTAATAACAAACTGCACGTGCCAAGAAATCACACGTTTTATCGTCCATTTAATCACCGTTTGTTTTAGAAAAAAAGAATTTTTTAAAAACGTGTTGTGATTTAAAAACGAATTAACATTCTTTACGCGTAAACTATCGTTATATTGTAATAAAGAATTGACAAAGAAAATATTCGTACGATATTTTTAAGAAAATTTAATATTTTTCAATCACTTATCTGGAAATAAAAGTATCTTTTTTAATAAGTGCAAATTTAAAAATCAAAATCTTGTCAAATCTTATTGTACATTAATGAGTTTCTTCTTAATATTCTTTAAAATATTTATTAAGATATAATTTGCATTCGAGAGAAAAAAAATTGATCGAAATAAATCATTTGGTTTTTGAAACGTTACTGCTAATTCGATAATGAAATTAAAAGATTTGTGATCGAATGATGACTTTTAAAAGATTAACTTTACTTTGCTTTATTCTGAATGAAAAATTATAATTTCCATCATAGAATTGATATCTACTATTTAGAAATTAATTTCTAAACTTATTTAAAAATTTTATTCTTTAAAGTAAATATATAATATTAAATAATAAAAAACTCCATTTTTGAAATAACAATTTGAATAAAATGAAACTTTGAAAGCGTTTTTTAAGTAAATACAACGAAAAATGATAAATTTCCATATCCTATTCTTAACATAAAATTATAAAGATTCAAGATGGCTGCTTTGATGCGAGGAAAAATCGTAGTACAAAAGCTTGATTTAAACATTTGATACAAAATAGATTTAAATTTCACGATGAAGACGATGTAACAACACATTCAAGATACGAGAACAATCACGATTACACTTCTTTAGGATCAGTTACACTTGTACAAACGCATACATACAAAGGCAATGTACAATATGGCACAGTACTACAGGCAACATAGTCACGCTGTCGGCTGAAATAACAAGGGGTCGCGATAAAATTTCCATTGCAACTTTTTATCAATCATCAGAATGGAATATATTGAGAAATAGACCTATTTTTCAACAAATCTTTGCTCATTAAAAAATAACGAGGAAAGGCGGCCATTGTGCGTGTCGCGTTTCAAAAAGAAACTAGAATATGTTTAACCGAATTTCGTTTAATGAATTACGAGATCACGTTCGTTTGTGAAACATTTCGTCGTTTTAATTAACTGTCTTTGTGTTGTAAGAATACCAACGTACATATAAAGTATATTGCAACAAGGAAGATCCTCAGTTTCAAATGTTTTGTAATTGAATAATGTGAAATGAGAATGAAAGATAATGAAGTGAGTGATTATTGATAATGAAATAATTCTTACGAAAATCTACGAGAATCAATAATTGGAAGATATGAAATTGAAATATCGATTATATCTAGATGTATTTAAATAATCGAAATATTCTCAATTAGAACGGATTTAATAAAGATTAATAACCAATATCAATTAAATACATATTGCTTTGGTAATTTCCAATTTAAATTCAGAATAATTCATTTTTAATGTTTGCTATTCATTTGAGATTGATTTACTGTACAGATTAGATTTTTATTATAAATTACGTGAAATTATAAATATAGAATTCCAAATTTCAGATATATTGATTATAAATTGAAATATTAACTAATTGGAATATTAATTGTCTTAAATTCATTTAAAATATAATTTTATATCTGATTGAATTTAAAATATATAAATCAGATTGTAAAACTTAAAAGACGATAAAAATTTTTTTATTTTCTAATAATTGATTTATAAATTTAATTTTTTTAAGTCGTGAAATTCACTTGATATGTTTTAAAATAAATTCTTATATCCGATTTGTAATTCTGCAATAAATGAAATGACAAAACATATCTACCATAAATCAGATATGAAAAATGACTACACAGACTTTCATATTTCATTTTCATTTAATAAAAAGCAAAACTATCTTCTATTTACCGAGCGTTTCTTAATCTTTCTAACAACATTTATATAAAAAAATCACACCAAATCGAGCATTACAAATTTGAAAAATTATTTCATTCGAAATTAATCTTCTCCAAGCTTACAATTCATCACGCCAAAAAATTATATATCAGACGTGGAAAACGATCAATACGCCAAATACCCTATTACGTACATTATCCAAAATATTATCCAAAATATCCTATTATCCAAAATATTTGTAATATCCATAAAAATTCATCTCAACAGAAGGAGGAGAGATACCATATGCCGCCTCGATCTCGATCTCATAGAAATCACACGCTTCGACGGATGACATCGTAACAACCGATCATTTATTACATTTTCTCCTCGTCGAATTTCAACCACCCCTCCCTGTTTTTTCCTCGAAATTGACAAAATAAGATATTTCTTTCGCCCTTCATCGATCGCCTAGCGCCATCTCTTTTTTCTCGCGCCAGAAAAGGGCGACACGTTTTCGTCGAAGACCACCATTTTCACGGTGATTTTAGCGGGAAATCTCGCCGCGTGCCGTACGATTCAATTTTCCTGGGTAATATTATGATTTAACCGGGGGCCGACCGACCGCCTCCAGCGTCGAGAACGCCTTTCAGCCGTTTTCACGACGACGAAGGCGACGAAGAGCGACGGTTCGCGGATAATTACGAGCAGAAAACCGCAAAAATACTGTCCCTCTCGTGGAAATGTTTCGAGCATGTTAATTGCTCGATCAAATTGGTAATTTTGGCGAGGTCGGCTAAGCGTAATCGCTTTTCCAATTACATCACGAATAGGATATTCTTGAATAGACGACCTTCAGCGACTTTCTTGCGATTGTGTAGTAAGAATCGAGAAAAATGAAGGCTTTGTTGGGTTGTAATGGTTTCTTTATAATGATAGAAAAAAAAAAGAAATTGGATCTTTTGGATCTTCATGTGATTGGGGGATTTGGTGATGTACATTCGATGTGCTTTTTTTCTTTTTTTCTAAATTATGTTTAGTTTCTTGTAATCTAATTTACATTCTATTAAAATTCCTGGAATTCCAGACAATTCAGTTCCAAGAAGATAAATTAAATTAATTTAAATTATTTTCTTTTTAAATTTAATGAATTTTATAATTATTATATTATTAATTTATTTCTGTTTGATGTATAATCTTGTATTGTTATAATCTATATAAGAAAAAATTTTATTTTGAACCAAGTTATATCCTTTTGAATAATATATCTTGACGTTTCACTGCAGTTAGCTTTGCTTGAACCGAATGATATACTGATAATGACACATTTATTGAATCTATAATGAATCTAATTGCATTTACTGGAAAAAATGTCGAATACAAAATATATAGTTTATACTCGGAAGCCTTGATTTTGATAATTATACGATACCAAGCGTAATTAGCTCAAATCTCTAATTAATTAGAGGAAATACTTGCTTGAATATCTTGAAGAGATCTATTACATATGTTTAGTTTGTCTAATTGCTATATTTTACAACTAAATTTTGATAAATAAAATAATAAATACGTATTATTTAAATTTGTAACAAACAAAGTAGCAATTAGTTTTTTAAAAATTGAATTTTTAAAAAATGAATACAATCTTTCGAAACATTGTGTATTGTATATTAACAAATTAAATTTAATAAAAATTGAATAATATATATCCAAAAATTTTTAACATTGATATTACAAATGTGTAACAAAAATATTCAAACTATGAATACTAATATAATAAGAAAACTAATTAATTAAAACGATCGATAACAATCGACTAGATCTATCATACAATTCCAAAATACTTATTATATCATGCAACTCTATATCTATTTCAATCACGAACCCATATTCCTATATTCTCATCTTCCAGCAAAAAGATAAAAAATATCGATGCAAACTTTATTAATCACGATACGAAAAATATTCCCGTAAACGATCATTACTTTCACGCAATTAAACGTTGCGAATTTGCATCCAGGCTGCGAGATGAAAAAAGAATCCGTGGTCAGCGGATTTTTATTGGACATTGCGCGGTTAACCATCACCTGTCACGGTGATTAATAGCTCGGTGCTCTCTAGCGAATCCCTAGGCCGATTTTTGTCGTTGTTACACTGTTCTGCACTTTATACACCGGTCATTACTTCATGCGACGTTTTCATGAAAAAAAAAAAAAGAAGAAGAAATTATCTCGAACCGTAACTCCACATTAAATCTTTCTTCGAGAAGCACTCAAGGGAATTCTTTCTTTTTCTTTTTCTTATTTTTCCTCCTCCACGAAAATTGATTTATGCATCCTTCGTGAGAACGATAATTAACGCGGGAAAATTTAAAAAACGCGTAATTCGATCATTTAACAGGAGAGGATGAAATGTTTCTATTAACAATCGTTCGATGTTTATTATCGCATTTGCTAAAATTAATTTGTAAATGCCGTGTACACAACACGTTTGCAATATTACGTATTGTTTTTCGGCAAATATTCACGCTGAAATGAGTAATGCTTATCCGTTGTTATTTAACACTGTAACCTTTAATTAGCTTGTTTCAACCGAGGGGAAAATGGCTTCCAGAAATACGATGATAATGCAGTTAATGTTGCAGTTATGTTCCTAATTTATAATAGATTCGCTGCTAGATATTACCCTGTTCGCTTTAGAATTATTAATACCTAGTGTTATCTAATTCTATCTATTGTGATATAAAGTTTATGTGCAAGAATTTGAAATCTCCTATAAAAATATAAATTATGAATTAAAAGAAACGCGAATGATTTTCATACATTACGTAACTAAAATTTATTAGGAATGTATTGAATTATTATTATTATTATTATTTAATAGTCGATAGAAAAGATGATTTTCATTTATCCAAGACTTTTCCATATTCGTATCGCGTGTTCAGAGAAATCTTCGAAGCAACGTTCTCAAAAATAAATAGCGTATTGTAATAAAATTTTTTATCGCGTGAATTTATACGCATGAATAGTTATCTGATCTTCTCCAATTTTCAAACAAATTGAATTAATGTCGTAAAACTCTTAACGATACACTTAACCTTTCACATTTGATTATTATTATATCGATGATTCACACCAATTATATCGAAATTCAAACCAAATTCAACCCAATGTAGCTGATTCAACGATATATTCGTTACGTGACTAACGATTCTTTATCGATCATCAGAAACAGAAGTGGAACAAGATTTGACCCAACGATGTTGGTTAGAGGTCGATGGAATCGTCGTGAATTGGATGATCCGTTCAAGTAGATCGTGGGAGCTCATGGTTAGATTCGAATCAAGCATCCAATATACTCACCTATGATGGTGTGCACCCTCACGGACAGCTGTGTCCTGAGAACGATCGAGTTCTTTCGGCTGTAACAGAAGGAAAGAGAGAACGATATCAATGATTGAGTCGTGCAAAATTGGCGAGAAACTATATCGTCGTATATTCCAAGTATTTAGACAAGCATTGTTTAAACTTAAAGAAACTAATTTTGAAAAATTTGAACAAGGAACAATTAATTATTTTTCATAAACAAGAATCGCTTCCGTTTAATTTTTATCTCTCAAAATTGTATTACGATCTTTTCGTATGAGCAGAAACGTAACACGATTCCTTTATTTCCTACCAATAATCTAAATATTACTCGACATTCACAGCAAAGCTGTTATGACTCAATGATATCGGATAACTAGATAACATTTTCGTACAAGAATTACCGTTAACTAAAACTTCCACGAATCGTAATCCAAAGTGAAAGACTACTCGATCCATAACCTCGTCGATATAACTCCCCCCAAAAACTAGGTTAACCAGGATTAAAAAGGCGCAATAATTCGCACATATATAATTATATCTTACTATGGGCCCATGGATCCCAATTAATCGTGGCCACGAATTAATCGAGCCACCGGTTAATTATTTAATTGGGCCTGCGTGAACGCTTGCGCAACGCTCACGCGTTACCCGAATTAGGTTAGAGTGGCTCCACCAGCTCGGAATCTGCCTCGTGCACCTTGGCTAGCGAACTTTAAGGCCCTGCGAACCTTCCCACGCCACTCGTCCCTGAGAAACTACGGCGACCGAGTGTACAATGGGTTTCAGAGGTGAAGAAGGTGGAGAAGAAAGAGGGGGAGGGAGGGGTGGAGAGAAGAGTGGGTGCAGAAGGACGTGTGGACGTTGCCGCGAGAGAGAGAGAAAAAGAGAAAGAGAAGAGGACACGGAATGGCGGCGTCAAATACATCCGGGGCAAAAAAAAGGAAAAAAAGTCGGCTACGTACGCGCGCGTTAATAATGTTTCCGCTCGTTAAACGAGCGAGACGGAGCGCGATTACGCGTTTTGCTTTTCCCACAAAGCTAAACACGTAGACGAGACACGGAGCAATCTGGTCGTGTGCAAATACGCTGTTCTCGTAGAACGTTGCGGTTATGTGTAGAGATCGATCCACGATTAAGCGCAATTGTGCGGATTGCCTTCATGAAAATTTCAAGCGGCGATGAGAAATCGTTTTTCTAACGTTGCACCGGGTTTACGTGGCCGCGTATAAACCTTGCTTCCGACAGGACCCTCGAGATTCTGGGAAGAGGGTTGAGAGCGTTTGGATGGAGTGAAAAGTAAAGTGTGGATATGAGCATAGGAATTGAATTGAAGTGTGGTTACATTGAAGGAAATTCGAGAAAGTTTTGTTTTTTCTCGTTTTCTCTTAATTAACGTATGAGATTTTGCTATTTATTGTAGATGTAGGACATCTGGAATGATATATGGAAAATGAATAGTGAAATTTAAAAAGTTGCATCGAGGAAAATATCAGAGGAAGAGGGAGATACATGCGTATATAAAGTCAATGAGTTATTACTTTTTAAATAGACGATACTTGTAATAATTCTAAAGCTTAAGAAAAAGTAATCTACATTTTTTAAAATTTGTAAAGAAAAGTTGTTAAATGTCAGTTTTTTAAAATTCTCCATGTACGTAGGGTCAATCATATTCTTCAAGGATAGGAGTGATTATCTCTCAGTATTGCAATCAAATCTAAGATATTGAGGTTTCTGAGGCTCCAAAGTTTCGAAATAGTTTATGGATCTCGAGTACCATGAATACTCTGACCTTGGATTCTTGAAGAAATAGCTCGTCTATATATCATATCAACAACTGATTCTAGAAACTCTCCAAAATTTGAAAACTTCAATGAATTTTAATACGTTTAAGCCTTTAAATTATGCTCCGATTTTAATCGAAATTTCTAAAGTAATAGCCATTCTTTCGTACCACCCTTAAAATATTCACTTTCATAAAGTTATTATAATATTCCCAGACTCTGCGCATATCCTAAATACCATTCATATTGGTAGAATTTCCATACATGCTAAATACCTCTCGTTCCTTTGATACCTCCAGTGACTGTGAATATCTCCTGTAATACCTGTAGAATTTCCAAATTTCAAATTCCAATATTAACCTCTCACGTCTTGGAAACACTCTGCCACAATAAGATTTTTCGGATATCTACGATTCGAATCCGTTAAATAAGTTTCAAATCATTAATTAAATTAACTTTACTTATCGATAAGAAGATAATAATAATAATTCATTCTAATTTATTCATAAGAATATTACTGAAAAATCGAGTCAATTCATTGCTATTAAGAAGATTCAAAAATTCATACCGAATATATTCTACTACTACATTCCCTAAGTAATCATTCATTAAAATTCCAAAAGATTTCCTTTTCCTTCCATCGCTTCATTTCTCCATCGAGCATTAAATAACATTCGAAGTTAACAGGCGAAACATTACAGAATCGATTGGGTTGTGAAAAATCTCGCCAACTTTCAACCACCCTCGCCGAGGAGCAAAACTTTCGAGCCCTGGTTCCTCTTCATATCGTAAACAAACGTATTTCCATGTGAATCGAGGGAAAAGAAGCCATGGAATGATTCTCCTCTTGGATTCTCTTAAGAATCGGGCGGTGGTGGTCGAATAAATTAAAAACTTTCCGGCACGGGGCCAAGTTCAATGTCGAAGTCGTTTGACCCCTCTACGTCATTCTTCGACATGGTCGTTTATGTTTTCCACGTGAACAGAAGTTTCGTTCCTTTCCTCTCATTGTATTCAATCTTTGCTCGCGTAATTGCCGTGTATTGTTCCACGGTAATTGGCCGACAAGAGACGGACGAATCTCGTATGTGCACTCGTGGAAAGTAGAATCTCAATCTCGCGAGAATAGGAGAATGGAAGTTTCGAAAGTTATTCGAAAGACACGTAGGGGGATGAAATTGGATTGAATTTAGCGGTGGTTTCGCGGAATAGCGAAATATAAACGGAGTAAGATTTCTCGAGAGAAAAAGAGATGTTAAGGAAAGATTTGGAAATATTTTTTTTTGATTATAGAAAAAATCTTAGACGAATCTTAGAGTAACTTTATAAATATATTTTTTTATAATATTATCTGATTTGTAAAAAAGTTTTTTTGATATATATATATATATTTTATTACAGGACAAATAAAATTCTGACTATCATAAATTTTTGTTTCAAAATAAATATTCTTTCTTTTTGAACAAAACATTATATTTTCGTAATGATACTTGGAAAGGAATGTGCAAATATAAATGCTGACCTTCCAAGGATTTCAGACTGCTCAATAGCTTTTTGGAGAGGCAAGCGATTCAAGATCTTATATAAATAACGCACAGAACAAGACATCTCGATTCTTGTTTGTTCAAATACATTCGATTTTCTTTTAAACGAATGTCTTGTTCTTTTATCTTCTCGTATTGAGCCAAAAAACAATGCAGTGTGTTAAAAACATGTTTAAAAAAATTTTAAATTATTATTTCGATAAATTTTTGTCGTAAATCAATCACTTTTTCAAACAAGGATCCTTAAATACTCTCTCAATAAAGATGTTCTTAATTTTCAAACAATCTCACTAACTGCTTCATTTTCCTCGAAACTCCATCAAATATCCTTTCTAAAGGAACGTATCACAAGAATTTTCTTGCTAAAACTTCATCACGTCCGTTCACGTTAGTCTTTGAAGTTTGAGCATAATCGAAGAGCCTAAGTGCACGCAAGATCAGAACTTCATTTAAATTCAAACTGAAAGTTTCACTTGGCAATCTGTCAAATCTGACAACTAGATTGGATTCTCACTAATATGATTATTATCTGATCAATGATAGTTAACGACATGAATCTTCTTCCTTAACTGTTTCCAAATCTAATATCCAGAAGTGAAACTAATTAACGTATCAACTCAAACATAATATTCATCCCGAAGAATTCGTTTATTTTTCAAAAACCAAATTAAAACGATACTGCGAAAAAACGGTATAAAAAAAATAATTTAGAATCGTAAACCAAAAATACAAGTTTCATTTTACAATATACCGGAAGCAATAATCTTCCGATTTATTCCATTAAACTCTCTACTTAACCACAGAATTAACATCTTACCCAAACATTAACCCATCCCTTTAACAAAAGAGAATTTCATCTTCCCACAGCCCATAAAAATCCATATACTAATTGCTCCATTTTTCCCTCGAGTCCTACAAAACTGTCTTAAATCCACTCTCCATCCTTAAATCCTCCCCCTACGCACGCAACTCGATTCACCCCGCGTTCTCAAATTTCTTCTCGCGACCATCTCCACTCTTGGAACCGTATCCGGAAAAACAAGCCGATCGTATCGCGGCTCCTCGAGATCGACTCGAGACTCCATGTAAATGCGATCTCACCCTCCCCCGACTGAAGCAAGAGTGCACCCGCGGGAGAATGAAAAGCGGCCGTGGGGAAACGTTCCCTTGCAAATGGAATGCAAAATCCTCAACTGTGTGTGTGTGTGCGTGTGTCTGTATCTGTCGAAGCTCGTGGGAACTTCGCCGTTCCGTAAGCACGACGACGAAAGTCCCGACGAAAGGATTTCCAATCTCCTTTAATGGCGCATTAATCGCGACTCCGACCGAGGGGATGGAACAACCGGACGAGAAAGGGTGGAGAGAAGGACCCGTCACTGGGGCGGGGGGGAGAAAAGAGAAGGAGGGAGGGGGATTCGACGCGATAACCCCGGCTCGAAGCGGTTTTCAATTGACGACGGGGCGACCGATAGTCTGCGAAGTTTCCACCGAGTACCGATTATCGATACTCTTGCATCGAGCTGGCGGGGCTTTGCCGCGCGCCAATTTCTCTCGAGCGTTATGAAGTGGCGTTAAATAGACGCTTCTGCCGCGTCCTTTTAGTGGGGGGCGAGTCGCGAATCGCTTCGAATTAGATGAGTGGGAGAGGAGTGGAGAGAAGGGGATTTCTTTTTCGATCATGCATGTATTTTCATGTGCAAGAGTATTCTGTAATTGTGTGATCTTATAAAATTTGGAAGAATGGAAATAACTATAGGATGTTTGTTAGAGCTCAAAAAAGATTATACTATATATTTTTAAAGTAATAAGATGGAAATAATTCTTATAAATATATTTCTTATAAATGAGGAATATAATTGATGTAAATTAATGAAATAAATAAATTCTTCTGTTCCATCCTCCAACTCTGATACATTTAGAAACAGTAGTGGCTTGTTATTTTTCATTAATACATGAGAAATCATGTCTGTTTCATAAATAGAATGTATAATTCATTGCAATGTACAAGAAACCGTTAGTCTGAAGTATGTGCAAGAGAGAAACTAATAATAAAGGTATAAGTATACATAGGTAACTGGAAATTCTTCAATTATATTCTTCTTTTTAAGAATTACATTTATGCATTAATACATAATTGTTTCCAAGAGATATCTATTCTACTTTTTAAATTTCTCCACCTTTTCTTCGTTTAATTATACGGTATATATTATCAATGGCATTCAAGACAAATTTCTGTTATCATATTTTTCTACGAATCGAATTTGCTCTTTTACCATTTTTCTTCGTGACAATAAATCATACGTGATTTGATCGAATCTTACTTTATAATTTATTCTATACTTTATTCAAGTATATATTTTCATTATATATGTATATTATATTCATAATTATTTATTTATTTTATCTCAAACGAGAAAAGAGATCGATATATTTCTGTTATCACAATATTTCTAATATATTTCGCTTGCCAATATATTTGTATCTATCGTACTTTGAGGAAAATTGTTTAGATTATCCAGACTTTAAGCTCTAGATTTTCTACAAACATTTAAATTAAAATTCTAGAGTTCAAACAATTTGTTCCATTAGAATAAATTTAAATTTTAACCACGAATCAATAGTCAAACATTACATACGATGATACGAAAACTATTATAAATTAAAAAAATATTTAGAATTCAGCGCTTCATTATTCTATTGCAAATAAGATTTTTAAGCAAAATAATTATTCAAAACGTGAAAATGTGCTAAAACTTTGGGAGATAGATTTTGATATCCTCAAACAAATTTCGATTATGAAATTGCTCCACGTACAGATTTATTACCAAATAAATCACCCTTGAATCGCATCAACACGTTCTAGAATCGATTCAATGTGCCTGTTTCGAAGTTTGAAGGAAAGAGAGAGAAAAAAGCAACCGGAAGTCGAGCTCCAAGCAGGCCATCCAGTTATCAGACACACGATGCGTTCAAAGAGTTGAAGGTAATTTCGTCGGTCATTAAAAATGCCAAGCTGTCAAACCACAAGTGAATGCAAACTTATGAAACGTGCGGAATTGCTTCGAGCAGCCGGAACTTTCGAGGATCAGAAGCTAATTGGCCTACCGGAAACTATAATGTAACTACTTGATACTTAACGAACGGAGAGAAATTTCCAATGAAACGCCCTCTATATTCTAACATTTATTCCTGAAAGTTTCAAGCCCTGTTATAGTTTCGAAACGATTTTTAAAAATCCTTAGAATAATGAAAATTTTCGAGCATGTAAAAAAAAAAAAGAGTTTTAAATATTATAACAAGTATAAGTTAGTATAAATTTAATGCAGTATTGTAGCAATACAATCTTTCTTTTTTTTAACTTTAATCATTGATCTTATTATCATTCTTTTCTTTCAACTTATGCAATCAAGTAGAAATATTAATTTGCACTTGCAGAATTAAATTTAATTATATTTAATAATTAATGGTTAAATATGAAAACGAAGTGATTTCTCGTGGCACAGATTTTAAATCAGATTAACTAAAAATATCGAATATATAAGAAAATTTAATCTCACTTATTTAATATACAGTAGAATTAATTATCCGAACTGATTAAGAGAGAAATGTTTTCAGATAATCGGTTATTCGCGAAATAATTAAAAATTAAACGATTTTCAAATATAAATATTTATTAAGTGAAAAAAATAAATTTCATAATTCATTGTAAGAGATAATTAATGATTTTCAGATATACCAGTTTAATTGCACGAATACTTTCATCCCTTATTTCAAATTTCGATCGAAGTTCAAGTATCTTCGAATTAAGTATCTAAATCTGAGAATTTAGGTTAAACTCGAGTTAAGTGCAAGTTGAGCTAAATTTAAGCAAAGTCTGACTCACATTCGAGGCATGTCGCAGTCATATTCTTGAATCAACTCGAATTTCCGACAATCGTATACGTAAATCATGCACGAGATAAATGACGAACAATTTAAGAAACACTGATTCAACCATGAATTTTGCCCAAAAGTCGAATTTAAATTTGACTCAGGTGTCAAATTTAATTCACCAGTAAAGTATCGAATCAACTTTCGCGAAAATTCGAGGAGGATCTCTTGATCCTTGGCCAACTCTCTAACCCTTTGCTACAACACGAAGATGCCAATTGGCCATTGCCATCATTCTGGCTACATCACAGAAATGTTATACGTAAATTAGAGAGAAGGATAAGAAACTCAGAAACTCGTTTTTAATCTGGCAGTTTCGAATATCATGGTCACAATTATGCGAGCAAGGACATCGGTTTTGTTTGTATTAAATGTTTGGCTTAGTTTATGTTAAGTATGACCAAGATTTTTCCAAGAAACATTTACTAGAATTGAATGGATTTGTTTGTATAATAAAATATTGTATTTTGCTGATGAGCAAATTGTTGATGACATTGTTATGTCAATGTAATTATATGAATTGTATCTTTACTAAGTTACTATAAGATTTATAATATTCGTGCAGGTTATAAATGGATGATAATTTTAGATATAATGGATGACAACAACTTTTATTACTGGTTTTACTCTGATTGAAGAAAAAATAAAAAGATAAAGGAAAAATAAATTCTCTCGAAAAGAAAACTTTTTAATTTGGCAAAATTAAAAAATAATATATAATCATTAACGAAAAATATTAACAGCTATACTGTAAAATAATTTAATAGAACAATTACTTAATGAAGTAATAATTTATCTCAAACATGGCTGTGTACATACCAAAGAAATTAGAAAATCTACACCACAGTTTCTTCGGTAAACATAATTACAAAAGTAACGAACTCGACTATGTTTCAAGATAAGTCGTGTCATTTTCATCTCAAAGCCAAAAGCCTCTAGTTATTTCAACCGTAAGTTTAACAAGAACCTCGAGAACATCAAAGTAGAGTAAACCAACGGTTCATAAATTCTGAGATAAGTTATGAACCTGAATATTATCTCGTATCACCTCCATGATTTCCACTTCAATTGCGAAACGATCTGTATTCGGGTGACTCTCATTCTCAAACTCGATTTCTCGACAGTCGAATTATGTAAGAAACGCGGGTGAAACAACAAAGAACCGAAATAAAGCGTTTTAATATATTTGCCAAGAATTGAGTCACTAGGCTCGAAAACAAAATTCCTTTTGAAAATCAACAAGTGCAGTATCATGGACATTTTTCGATCTTCATATTTGTTATATTTATTGTTCGCTCATAAAAAAATTGGTGTAAAAGAAATATTTGAACAATAATCTTTATAATAATCTTTAATAAATATTATATTTATTGATCTTTAATACATTCGATTAAATTTAATAGTTTAAAAAGGGATATTTAATAAAAGCAAAAATTGGAAAATTTATTTATGAACGTAGGATCGTTTCAATTATTCTTTCAAGAATAACAGGTATATCTGGGTTGAAGTAACAGTATGCATCATGAAAATGTATGAATCAATGAGGAATTAATTATTACAGACAATATTTATTGCTTCCTCATTGAACCAGTAAATTGTAAAAATAAATTATTCATTGAATATATTTATCAGTATTGAAATTAATCTATTAAATTACGCTAAAAATTCATCCTATTTCGAAGATTTAAATTTTGAGTACATAAAGTGAAATTCCACTAAATAAAAATAAATTTTATAATCTACCTAATATAAACGAGACTTTGTAACTAAAATTATACATTATGGAAAATAATGTGCATATGATTACTATAAATTAGTTTAATAATACAACTGGAGAAATCTATAATAATCCTAATTATTTAATTTAAGACTTTTTTTTCTATGGTTTGCAAAATAATCTTTATTAAGGATTATTTGATGTAATTGATATAATCAATTCTTTTTTTAAAGCACAAAGTTAAATCAACATGAATTGATTCGTTTATATTTTTGCGAATAAGAAAAAAATATAATAATGTATTTTTAACCAATTAAATATCATTAATTTAAGTAAATTTCTACGATGCACAAGCTAAGAGAGATATTCATGTCCAAAACAGCCGATAATAAAAGAATTAATGCAACGATGTTACAGAAAATAAATTTAACCTAAAACCTAATACTTTCTTACTTTAATTCATCTTGCATAATTTCTTCACAAAGAAGATTTATTTTAAAATTACTTTCAATAATTAATTATTTATTAAAAAATATCACAAAGATTTATAAAATTAAATCCTTCGTTTCAATCACAAGAATGGTATAAAAATAAAATTAAAAAGAATAGATACACACCAAATTTCCATAAGAATAACAGGAAAGATCCGTTTGTCTCATATGAAAATATTCATTCCGCAAAATACAGAAAATTTAACCGGGTAGCAACGACTTTCGACTTGGCCAGACTTTTGCTACCACACGAACCGGTTGGCTCGAACCAAGGTCGTAGTCGTTGATTTACACACACACCGTTGGACGACGAATTAATTATCGCCGGGACGAACCAGTCGATTCGGTTCCCCCAAATATCCGGAATTCGACGTGGCGAGCACAAGGGGACACGGTCGATTAACGCTCGCCAAATAAATAATCCCCGCCGATAAAACGAACGATTGCGCAAGAATCCACGGCCGACGCGCTCTCTCCCTCTTTTCAGGCCATAAATCACTTACGAATTAACCCCTCTAATTGGTACGGTGGTATTTAAATCGACGACGGTTGGTAACCACGGAGTGGAGAATGCGGACGCGTGTAAGCCGAGGACGCGTTTTTACGCGGTCGATTTAATTCCCCCGTTTATAATTAAGTCGACGCTTCCTCGTCACCAACAGCTGGATTCTGGGATAATTCTGGTGTGCATGGGATAATTAGAATTTTCAATTTAGAATGGGTGGAAATGGGTTCGTGAACTGTGAATATTCGCGAAGGATGAAGATTCAAGGTAACGCGATTGCGTGATGATGTAATGATTGTAGTTTGTATTATTTGTAATTATTCCAATTAATAGAGAAATTATTTTAATTAATGATACGTATGCGATAAGTTTAAAGTTTAGAGAGGAAAATTTTTATTTGCATTTATAGGGAATCTATGGTGGAAGATGGAGTCAAGATAAGATGATTGCGTCTATATACACAGAGTATCGTAATTTTTAACAACCAATTGTCAATATATTCGAATAAATGAGAGAAAAATATACGATATACGTCTGAATTGAATACGATATTCATGGTATAATGGTCGTGATTTATATTTGATTGTAATTGATGTTGAAATGAAGCAGTAATTTTGCAAATTTAATTGCAATTAATAACTGTAATAAAATTTAAATAGTGGAGATTTGTACGTGATGATTTTAATTTGAAATGCGGATGGAAACTTTATTTATTCAGTTTTATGTGAAATAGATATTGTAAAACAATGATATAATTTCAGTGAGTGAAATAAATTGAATAATAATATGCTTTCGTTCCTATGTTTATTTTTCAAACGTTATTCCATTTATTAAATTGCTCTGAGAATTTATATGAATATTAAACCTGATGGATGTGAACTAATTTCTGCAGTTTATAAATTTAATAAAATCTGATTTGTTTCACGTTTCATTCTATATGACGTTAATAATTTATTTTATAATTAATCACAAAATAATATTTATAAAACCTGGAAGGAAATTTATTTTTTTTTAAATCAAATAAACATGTTTAATTAAATAAATCGTATTGATATCTCTCAAAGAATTAAATTAACCAACATTTTCCTAGGAATTATAAAATTTCAGAGAATTTTAGAGGAGAATTGATTCAAATGAATCGAGCTCGATGACAATTTGCGTCAATTTAAATTTTTGCCAATAAGCGAATCGCGATTGTGGCATACAAAAGTGTTGGTGGTTCATTCAGAAGTAACAATCGAGACAGATTGGAATCAAATAAATGATAAAAAAAGCAAAAAAGAGAGATGCTGGGATTTTCTTTTGCTGTCGATCACCTTGCAATCGCGACGAAGAGAATTGAATGCTCGATAAAAACGACGATTTCGTGGATTTGCACAGACACCATTGTCCATCGACTAGTTAGACATTTTATCAATCTTCGATATTATCGCAACAACATTGATCTGGTTCGACCAGCTATTTAATTTTTAATTAAACACAATGCGAATTATTCAAATTACAATTGATTCGACATCGTTTAACAATTCATCGTTTCGCTTTTAATCAAATCAATTTACTTCCAAAATACAAAATCCGGACCATGACAAAGACAAATTTGGAAAAACAAAAACCGTCGAAAACAATTACGACTTCTCTCTCATCCACCACATCCATCAATATTCATTATCAGTCACGAGACTCGTCATCTTTCAAATCGATCTTTCAAACGTGGCATAATTGTTCCCGCTTCTCCCCACCCCCATCCTGCTTGCAGTCCCTTCTGCATTCGACTCGAGCGTTCGATGATCGAGGATTCAACCGGCGATCGCTCGAACGTTCGATCAATGATCGATCGACGCGTGCTCGTGATGGCACGCTTCCCTTCCGTTTTTCGACGACGTTTGCAGAAAAATAAAATGACGACACCCGACTTATTACGACTTCGACGAATCCTCGTCGACGAAACGAGGGACGAATAAAAAAAAAAGAAACGTTTCGAACGAGCCGAGTTTTCGAACAGTCGAGTCACGGTCTGCGATCGAAGATACAGAAGCGCGAAGTGAAAGTCAAGGAAACGAAGGATCGTGGCCCGTGGTGGTGTCATCGGATCGTGAACCGTTTCGTGATTGCGGGGGAGGGGGAGAAGGGAAAGAGATCGTCAAGTTTCGGCTCGAAGGGTTGACACAATGGGAACTTTCGTTTCGAAACGAAATCTTGTTCGCCTTCTCGGCTTGTTTATCGACGAATTGTACGAAGGTTTCTTTTTTTCTTTTTTTATCGCGGGTGTTATGCTGATGCTTCGATGGAGCACGAGAGTTTCGTGCGTGTGCATCACGTTTGGCAAGAGGTGAAAGCTTCGAAACAAAGTATTTTATTGAAATATTCTAGTGAATTAGGTGCTGTTTCAAGGAGAAGTGAAATTTTATTTATCGGATCGAGATAATGTTAAATTAAGTATCGAAAGGTGAAGGGATTTTTATTTAATTGATCGTGTTACATTTAAGAATTTTTCGTGATTAGAAAATATTGTTATTTAGAAAGAGAGGGTTAAATTAACAATTGATAATATTTGCAAAACTATTTTACGAGAAATAACAAATTATTTTAAATAATTTGTTTTTCGTTTCTCTCATTCCTTGTATTAATATTAAATATTCTGCGTATCGTATACTAACAATCATAATATAATCTATTTTTATTTTTCATTTTACTTTTCAATATCAAAATATAAAAATACAAAATAAGAAGAAGATAACGATTTCTTTTTTTAAAAAATAAGTCTTAACTTTTCCCAGTTAATTTAAAAAAAAAATCTTGGATAGAAGCGAGAGAACTGCTCTCTAAATCAAAACTGTCGCCTCATCGCTGGTGTTATATCCATCATATCGAACGCAGGGAAATGATTGATCTGTTCTATTCAGGGTAAGTATCGATCGATCGACTGAAAGCCACGGAAACCGGGCCAGGGAACAAATTCCAAATCGGTCGAAACTAGTTGTGCCGCTCCTCGACGAGAAGAATGCTGCTTGGTTTCCCGTGAATGAACACTTTTCACGGGCAAAAGGAGGAAAGTGCGACGAGATAATTTCACCGGTAACAAATATGCAATTCCTACGTTGAAACGGGGCCGAGACAAAATATTAGCCTCATATTAAGCGAATAATTTAGTGGCTCAAGTGTGTCGCGTTCTAGAAAAAAATATGGACGTTCTGAACAAAAAAAACATTAACTTGCTATATCGAAACATAGAGAATGCTATTGATTCATAGGAAAATTTTTCTCATTTTTTAAACGAAGAATTTTATTTATTTGTTTTATTATATATATTTTTTTAATTTTATCTTACGAAATAATTGCAAGGACAGATAAAGAGAATGTATGTAAAATAATTATAAGATAAACAATTTCTTGCCAATCTTCACTATTGTAATTCATTGTCAATTGATTGTTGATTAACTTTTATTTTCGTTTCGTTTAGAAAACATGAAAAATCGTATACTTAATCGCAAAATTACGGCTTTATTTATTAAGATTTGAAGTTATTTTTGATATTGGTGTACACACGAAAATTTAATAAGGATCACTGTTTCGTAGAAAACTTTTAAAATCATGAAAATTATTATTAATTTCACATTGCTTCAACTTTAACGCCGAGAAATCGACAAATTCATGTAGATCGTGTAAATCAAAATTTACTTTATTTAATTTAAACATTTTCCAATTTCCGTATCTCTTGTTTATCGAGCAACTAGTGCTCGTATCGATCCCCGGCTCGAAATATCCCCTCCTCCTCTGTTCGCCCGTTCGTTCCA
This sequence comes from Apis cerana, assembly GCF_029169275.1. Lineage (NCBI taxonomy): Eukaryota > Metazoa > Arthropoda > Insecta > Hymenoptera > Apidae > Apis > Apis cerana. The sequence continues at coordinate 4,360,171 of NC_083857.1, forward strand.
ATTATTCAAATGCATCCTTGCACCTGTTGCATCGTTGATGGGGCCGCGTCTAGCGCCGGCGAACCGTTTCGCCCCCGCAACCTTTGCGGATAATTGGCGTGGACGGGGCCGGAAATATTTCACGCACGAGCTACGTGGGAATTCCTTTCGATGATCTTTACTATATCGATCGAAGGGATACTTGTGGAATTTTGAGGATCATTCATCTTTGGCCACGAGAGAAATATTTCTGGATGAGGATGAATTCGAATGATAAAAATAAACAGAGGACGTGAGAAAAAGGCACGACTCGATAGTTTTCTTGTAAATGGATGTAAATATTAGTGGGTATATTCGATTCGTGGATTTTAGAAGGTTTCAGTTCGTTGAAGGTTAGAACGTAACGTAAACATGAATGTTGTGTGTACACGAAAATATCGATTGAGGCTTATTTATCGAGTTATAAACAATTTAAGGCTTGTGTCGGGCGAAGCGAGGTAGCTCTATCTTTGTTTCTGTTTTCATCTCGCTTCATCATCAATCCGAATTTTAATTGCTTAACAAGTAAATCTCGACTGAGATTTTTGTATACTACTTTTTCTACTTGTTTTGGCCTCAATCATGCGTGATATAGAGTGTTTGTATTATTGGCGTCAAAGTTATGTAAGGTAGTCAGTAAAATGTTTATGTAAGTGTACGAACGAGTGAAATTTTCTAAATTGGATTTGAACCGGATTAAATATTTTACAAATTTTCTAGGAATTGTCTGACGTCGTACTTTTAAACGAAATAAAATAATTTAATATAGAGAATCTATTTGGAATAAAGTTCATGTAGAAGTTTTATAAAAGATTTTATAAAAGTTATTTTGTATATCCTATATTCTTTTTTTTTTTAGATATAAAGTTTTAGACTGGATAGAAATTTAACATTCTAAGAAATATTTTATATCAGTGATAAAAGTATTAGAACATTCGTTGCCAACGCGAATAATTTAGTGTAAAGTGCATTCGCATAGATGGCTTGAAGAAATAAATTTAGTAACTCAAATGAAATATCTACGATCGTAAATTAATTTTTTTCGCGTGAGATTTAAATTATTCTACTTTAAATTATTTTTAGGCGTATTATTCCACGCATAAAATTATTTTTCAAAATATTCAATTTTATATTTACAATAAATTCATTTTCAACGACGAAGAAAAAAGAATCACCTAAACATAATCCTGCAATGGCACACGAAGAACTTTTAGAATTAATTCTGTAAAAACTTTTGAAAAGAAGTTAAGCATAATTATAAATATTCAAAAGAAAAAAGAAAAATTTCTATAAATTATTTCTATAATTCTATATTATTAAGGATACAATCATACAATTAAGAATAACAAAGAATAACACTCTATCACAGAATAAAAATCCAAATACCCAAAATTATAAAATTACTTAACACAATCCCACGACAAAGTAACACCGTAACTACTTATCAATTCATCCCCAAAGCGCAAGAACCCTGTAATCCCCAAACCTCAATCAAACTTTCCCATCAAACTGAAACAGCCAATCTTCCCCAACTATCCAATAAACCAATAACTCCAAACAATTCGACCAAGAATAATTTACCAGTAAGGTGGCATCCCGTGGTCGTAGTCTCATGTCCTTAATGTAACCCAAATGCAGATAACCGTAATCACTGGATTACTCGATCGATCGAACAGCGTACACTGTGGCACAGTTACTCGAATTCATCACACTCGAAAAGAAGAAGAAAGGAAAAAATGATGCGAGAAGATACAATGGAAGAAAGCGCGAGAGGGGGATCTGCACGATCCTCGCGAGGAGAAGAGAGCACTCGCGACGTCCTCGAGGTCTAAGCAACGACTGGCTGCTACCAAGATGGCCTGTTGCCGGCCCGGTCCCCGCGTTCGCCACAATAGAAACTGGTGGGAGATCAAAACGCTGACTGGTGGACTAATGCACGCTGCGTGTACATACACACGCTCGTTCGGTGCACGGGTGCAATCTCTCGAGGGAAGGAGACCGGAGGGAATGGAATCGTGCACGTGTAGGCCGTTCGCGGAAAATCCAGCTGGAGAGGAGGGCTTGGTCGGTGAACGAACCAGCCAGCTGCCAAAAGTGTAAGTGGACACGGGATTGCGTAACGGGGTAACGGTGTGAGTTGAATGAATAAAGTCTAGGCGTAACGAGGCGCTAATGAATCAATCCGTGGAATACCTGGGATCAGGTGTGTGGGTATTCAGGTTACGTTGGAGGCTGTTGTGAATTTGGTGGGCCAGTTTTCGAATTCGATGGGCATTCGCGTAGAATTTATTTGTCATCGTGTGTTATTTTTTGGAAGAAAATATTTCTGCTTCTTCAAGAGGAAGGAGTTGATGATGATGATCGCTAAAAATTTGTATTTTTCTTAAATCGGTTGGTGGAAGAAGGAACTTTATATATATAGTTTAAATATGGAATTTTAAATTATAGTAACAAGTTGACATTTTAATATGATTTTTTTATAATATTGTTTGTTCGGAATTTGAAGTTGTTTTTTCTTCGAATCAACATTTCTTTTAGTTGCTTCAAGTTTATTTTGACAGAATGATGGACGAAACAGGTATCGAGGTGTTTTGAATAAATTACGTATAAATTTGATGTAAATGAGAAGTATATTGCATATGGAATACGCACCTTTGTACGTGTACAGTTTTACAATTTTTAAAAAAAAATCGCTTTGCAAGTATAATGGATGAAAAATACAGCAAACTGTCACCAGATTGCCATTCGTATAGAAAAACAAAATCCTAAACTTTCGCTTTCCACCGACACCGAATGGAATTGTTCTGGACAATTTACATCTCGTTTTCATATTCACCCAAACATCGTACTGCGACAATTGCACCGCTCAAAAATGAAAATGAATTTAAATTAATTTTCGAGTCGAAAACCAAAAGCATCATGTTGACAAATTTATTCAAATCAGAGATTTTAAAAACAACTAAAGTAATCTCCATTTTAATTTTATTTCTAAACCGATCAAAGATCAAATGTATATATGCATATTCTTATCCTTAAATAAAATAAAAAATAAAAAAAATACATAAAAATTAGAAGAAACATATCTACTTTCCCGCCAATAAAACCAACCCACCTCAACCGGCGACCATCGTTGCGAAAACAAAACCACCTACTTTCCCTCCAAAAATGCAAAAAAAGAAAGAAAAAAAGGAAACGAAGATCCGGATAGCCGAGTCAAACCCAAGACAGTCCAAGGATGGCCGCAGGCCGAGAGTACTTACACGGTTCAGCAAACGAGGCGGTAATTCTAAATTCTACCCTATCTCCCTCTGATCGATGTTCAGGTTCCTGAATCTGTGCAACCTTCCACTGCGTTTGCAACACGGTTCTCCGTATGTAAACACACACTTCTTTCCACGTACAAGCCGTGTACCACGCGTTGTACACGCGTAATAAGGGGACACAGATACTCGACGCTCGAGCACACAGTGTGGCAGCGTTTAATTTACTTAACACGGATATATGCAATGCGGCCCGTGGTATCGTCCACGCTCCAGTAATTACGCATGCAATTTCACTGCAAGGCCCTTAGGGCACGTCGAGGTCGAGCGATCTCACGGCGCCAACTCCCCAACAATTTCGCTTTTCGAATCGAGACCGGCCAGCACACCGATCGACTGTAAAGCATCGTCCATGCTTCTGATACTCGTGTATCGGTCGGGTGCAGCGGGAGATTATAAATGTATGCGTACACGTATACCGGTTACAATTTATGGTCTTTAAAAAATTGATTCGATCTGCGACCCAGTTTTTCAATTTTTTTTTTAACCGGCAGCTTGCGGAGGATCGTTTCTCGTCGAATCGATCGTTTTCTCGAAAATTCGTTCTTCCCAGAATCTCGATGCTGGGCTGGTGATTGTGTTCCCTCCTTCTTTTTCTTTTCTTTTCTTTTCTTTTCTTTTTTGTTTTTTATAACGGTAACGAGGTATTGCCGTTTAATCGTTCCTGATTTATGCGACTTCTTTCGACAACCATTCGCTCGTGATATCGTAATTTATTCCTCTGTTTTCGCGATGAATGGGATCACGATTGTTATCGATTTGTAATATTATTTCTATGATATTCGAAACGGATACCAATTTCGATAGAGGTGTATACGGAGAGATTTTGAAACGAGATTTGAATTTCTGTCTCGGAGTGATTTGTTTAAGAATTTTACGGTCCGTTGAAGAAGGATGTTTCTTGTGTGTCCATTTGGTAAGAGAGGGTGAACATATGAACGTGTTCGAGCCAACGATTTTCTCGAGCTATTTTCCGTTGCGTAAGTTGCAATAATCTGTTCTACACGCGCCAATTTAATCTTGCGTGGCCGATGACAGATATACGCACAGCAAGAACTCGCGTTACTTGATAAAGATTACTTCTGGTTGGAATGGTGCAATTAATATATGAAAGAGCGTTTGCCTCTTTGAGAGGGAATAATGAAGGATAATAATATTATTTCGTGAAGCTTAATTAATTTTATTTTACCAGTTGTCGTTTCACATAATTACTTTCAATTTTTTTAATCATTATACTCTTATTCGTGAAAAATAATACAAAGAGATTTTCTTTTAAATACTCTATTGATAATAATGATTTTAAACAAAGAATTCGAAAAATATAATAAACTTGGGATAATTTATTAAATCTGTATTAAAAGAGGATCTGTATCACAGATCAACCATTCGATTTTCAAGTAAATAAGTAAAATTTCCAAGAATACGATACTTTTTCTTTACAATCAAGTTTAAAACTATTACGGGAAAACTCTGTTTGTAACTTTGTTAAAAATTGATTTGCTGCAAAACGTTTCTTTATTACAAACAGATCGGGAAAACAATTCCATGCAAGATTAATAAAGTGAAGAACTTCCTCTAAGTTATTGGCTTAGCTTCATCTCGTTTGAGATCAGGAGGAAGCGTTTCCTTGAAAAATTGTTCTGTAATTGGAAGATTGAAAAGTCGAGTAACATCAATCCTTATTGATTGAAAAATTTAAAACTTTCGAGATATTGAATGCCTCTGAAAAATAATTCGAATCCTATCTTGGAAATATAATATCGAATAATTACATGGAATAGAGGAAGATAAGAATTATTACTTTTTTCGCTTTAATAAAGAAGAGGAAATTATGATACCAAGATCAATTTGTACAAATTTCATGGACCATAATACAATTCGATCTTCTTAATCGCGTTTAATGTTTAAAGCTCGATAATTACCCCAGGAAAACAGTGCAAATGTTCAACAGTTCGTAAAGAAACAAAATTCCTCTACGAACGTTACGAACGTTAGATCATAGATGATTTGCAAATGAAGTGATTCAAAGGGAGTTCATTAGCATCCGCTTAACAGGATTACTCTTGATACTGTTATAAATGACTTTGAAGAAAGATTTATCGTGAAAAGAAATAAATCTATCTCGTACTATGAAGAAAATTTGATTTAATTTTATATTTCTCTTTTTCTCTTTTTTTTTGCTTTAAAAACAAAATTAATATTGCAACCAATTATTTGCCACATTTAACGAGTTGTTAACGGATAACTGACAATTATTACAGGAATATTATATCGTTAGTTATGATAATCAATCGTAACAAATAACAATAGCAAATGCTATGCAATGTTTACTATTATTTTCTCATTTTATGGTTAATAATTACATTCGTGTTATTCATATATACGCATTTTATCACAGGTAAATCTTAGAAAAGGAAATTATTAACGCCGAGAGAATAGTTATGCTATTATACAATCGTGTGTATAGCAATATTTTTTAATATTGTTTCATTTTAAACTGATTAAAATAATGTATGGATTATTTCTTATTCGAGAATATGGAGATTATATTGACTCCTTTTGATACCAGATTATTATTAACGTATCGCATAAATGATATTTACGTAATATTTTTCTAAATTTCGTTGATAAATATTAATATATACAAATAAATTTCATTTCAATTCATGAAAATTTCATGAACTCAACAGTTTTTATTTCTTTAAATTTCTAATTATTAGATTATCACAAGTAAGCATTTAAATTTAACGAAAATTAGTTTTTTAAGAATATATATAGTAGATTATTCTTTGAATTTAAAAAAGAAATTTAAATTTTCGGTGGAAATATTAATATAGCAATGCTTCGTCATATTTTACGATTGAAGAATCGTAATTCGTCATAATATTGTTATTGATAATAAACTCGTATTCCAATTCCACGATTATAAATGTTCTCTCCTAAATTAAACAATCAATAATCTTAAATTGTTAAAAGCTTTCTTCTAAATTAATCAACAATCTCAATACAGAAAATTCGAAATGGTTTCAACAGATACTTAACAGGATATTTTTACGATTGATAAAAATTGAAGAAGATGATGAAACTTTAAATGCAAATGTTCCCATTTAAAAACTGTATCCCAGAAAAATAAATAGCCACGCTATTGAATGTCAAGAATTTATCAAGAAGAAGAAACAAAGGGAAAAAACTAAAGAGCGACTCGAATCTAATTACAGTTCCTAAACTCTTCCACCATTGCAACCAACGACCTCAAACGACACCTCCATAAATCACACGGTCTATCTCTTTATTCACCTGGCTAGAAGTCACATTAATTTCCCTGCGATCCTGAGAAACACTATTACTGCAACTACTTTAAAACATTTTCAAATTAGTACTACCCCAAATTCCTTCGTTCGAATAATTCGCTCGAATTTTTCTTACTTTCTTTCTCTCTTTCCTTCTTTTTCCATTTTCAATTATCCACGTGAAATTTTTCCTTTTGTACCATGGTCCATTCACTATGGATGACCGGATACTCGCGAATAAAGCAAATCGTTAATCTTCGGTTGTTAGCTAAGATGGCGCGATACGTATCTCAGAGTTTCTGTTGCAGACGGGCGATTCGTTTAGAATACAGCTTCCATAGCGACCTTCCCACAATGAAAAAATTGGGGAACGTTTTACCACGCAGAATTCCAATGCGCAATAAAATTTAACTGATAGAAAAATTGTAACATTGACGCTAAAAAAAAAAATTAAAAAAGATACAAAAGAACAAAATAAATGCTAAAGGATTCTTTGGATATTATTTATACTTATAATATATTATATTGAGATTTTCAAAAATAAAACATGTTCTTATGAAAACAATTTTTTCTGAATGTTTCATTAGCATAATTAAAAAAATAAAATTACGTTGATAATTAAATACAGGAAAAACTGCATTAAGGTTAGCTGAAATTAGAAATTTAAATAGAAGATTGAGCTCAGATTGACGCTATTGAACTTTGAAATTCTCGTAATCATCGATCGTTAATAGATGTAGAGTTTTTTTGTCGATATAATTAACCGACGATTTGTAAATTGAACGAATAACTATTTACTGGAGTAATTCTGCTTGAGAATCTTTATGATATTGAATATTTAGAGATAACTGATCGATAGATAATCAAGTTTCTTATTATTGCGTATTATTTTCAAGATATTTAATTGATACATCTAACGATTATTAATTAAGTACTATTATCACAGTTTTGTTAAATACTTTTTAATTCTTTTAATTCGTCGTTTTTCCTCCCTCTTAACTCTTCCCAGGAAGCTTCCACGTTTTGATCTTATTTTGGACCGAGTCCAAGAGTCGACTGCGCCTTTTCCCTTCATTGTTTTTGATAATTTACCGCTTCAACGTCGACGCCCCACCGTTCTTTTGTTCAGAAAAGGCGATTACACTTTAGAGCTCGTGTCAAACTTCTTTTGTACCCTTCGAAAAAAAAAAAGTTCCCACGTAACGTGCAACGAGCGGCAACGTAAATTACAAAGCTCAAGGATTGTTCTTAATATTCTATTACAATGATAATACAATACAATAAAAAGATTGTTATAATGAAATATACACGTATATAAAATTCTTCAATTTCTAGCTTATTAAGGAATCACATGAAAAATAAAAACCCTAGAATAAAATTTGTAATTTCATTTTTATTAACAATTGTTTTTCAACAAACTGATAATAATAAAATACTTGACGATTCTTTGTGTTTCGAAAATCATAATTTGTGACGGAATTTTTTTCAATTGGAAAATTAACGATTATAAAAATAAATTTTATTCTTAATTTCCAATAATAATGAAAAAACATAAAATAATTGCCCATTTAAATTATTTTTTATTTTATATAACTAAACATTTTAATTCTCGAAAGTTGGCAAGAAATAAAATCTCTTATTTTAAAATGATTTAAATAAATTACGAGAGTCATTTCGTTCGTATTTCTCCAAGGATATGAATTTATCGAAAACAACAGAATTTCTTCGAATCCACGAAAACAAAATCAATTTTGGATCGTATTCAACGAATCACTCGAAGAAATATTCTATTATTTTTTGAATTGATGAAGATACACAAAGATGTCTCGAAAAGCGATTTTTCAAGAATCGTTGCTTTGCTAAGATATAAAAAGTTTATGGTACGATCGAGTTGAAATATATTTGTTTCTTGAATTTACGTTCATTCCAACTATGCGTCCAATATAAAAATATCGATCTCTATAAAAGAAAAACGAATGAGAGGATGTGAGTTCATTATAATTTTTAGAACTTGGACGAAAAATCAATGATCTAATCTTATAAATCGTTCAAAGAAGATCATTCGAGTAACTTTCTTAATTATCTTTTAAAAGTGACGCTATTATCAATATTATCGAAACCTGTTTTTCGACGGAACATCAAACGAGTGGCGTCGAATCGAAAATTAATCGACGCCGTTACGCACTAGCGGTAACTAATACAGCGACAATTAATCACTTGACAGCTGTAATCTCTGATATCGATATATTCGTGCCCTGACCCGTCCATAAATTACTCTCCATACATCTTTACATTCTACACATTAGGACGTAATCAAATTTTAATCAATTTATTGTATTTCCTTTTCCTAAAATGGATGTTAATGGTGGACGTAGCTAATAAGAATCATAAAAATCTATTCAATAATATTCTTTAATAAGAGTTGAAGAAACGATAAAACTCTAATATTCTAAGAAAGATCGCAGAGAATTAGCTTGAGAGCCAAACTGTTAATTGTGATTTTGCTTATGTGCATTTTTATTCGAATTTCCTCTCTTCTCTTAGATTTTACTCTTCATTTCTTTTTTCATCAATTGTGAGAAATGTTTAGGAGATTTCATAGAATTGTAAACTTCTGATAAGAGATATATGATTATTTTATAATATAAAATGTAATATAAGATACATCTCTTATGTATCTATGATTATCTATGATTCGAAATGAGCTTTGAGAAGATTTGAATACTGATTATAAAATATTCTACACAATATATAAAGTTAAAAGATAAAGTAAATCATTTGCAAAACGAATACCATTTTATTAATCACAAGAATATTAATTTCAATGTATTTTATTATAAGAATATTCTACATAATATGTATTTTTTTAAATATATAATTATATTTTATCATCTCGTTATTCGCCAACAAGAAAAATCTGAAAAACAGAAATTCCGAATTTATATGGAATCTGAACGTATCAGAATAAAAATGCACATAAGCAAAATCACAATTAACAGTTTGGCTCTCAAGCTAATTCTCTGCGATCTTTCTCAGAATTCTTTTCACAAGTTTACAGTTACCGTTTTTACGAACAATATAATATTTCTACACGTCTGGGTCAAGGATGTTCTAAAGGTAATTCTCTACTTACATTGTATCAATGGATTGTTTGGTATTTACAAAGCGAGGCAATGTTAGTTGCTGCCTGCTAATTTCTAAGAAATTTCCTTACGTGGATTCAGAACGAATATAAACAATCATGTATCTTGGTTCGTGAGAATATGTTTTATATATGAAATATATAGGATATTGAATGTTAAAATTAAAAAAAAAAGAAAAAAAAACAAGATATATCTCGATGATTTACAATGTGATATATGATAATGTTTTAAGATCCGTTAGATTAAATAGTATCATCATTATCTTTCTTTCTTAAAGCATAATTAGAGATATTTTAGAGATTTATTCATTTTATGAAAAACATTAATTAATTTCTAACATTATTATCCAAAATTGATACAGAAAATTATACAATAATAGAATTTTTCAAATTACATAACCATATAAATTAAATAACGTATCAAATTAACCAAATAAAAATTCCACTTTCTAAATCAAATTATTTAAATTATAATTTTAATTACAAGAAAATTTTATATTTTAAACATACATGATACTTGAATTAAACTGTTAAAAAATCAGAAAATAAAGAAGATTTCATCACCTTTTTAAGATAACCAAACAAAAATTGCACGCGAATTATTTCCATTACTCTCCAAAAATATCTTGCTGTATCAGAATCGTAATATATCTCGATGGAAATAGGTCCCAGTTATTCTTAGCTGTCCGCATGGCGATTTCTCACGCGTCACGTTTGCCCTTCCTTCCGGTTTTCAACGTATTCACGGGCAAACACGTGGAAGGTGTCAAAAGGAGGCGTTGAGCGGAACACGTGTTCCGGATGCAACGCCATTAACGCGGTTATCCATTGCTTGCTCGAGCTCTATTCACCCAAAATTTCTTTGTCCCCAAAAGAAATTCGACGTTTGAATCTGTGACGCGATTAGAAAGGACGTTTCGAGGAGGAGAGAGAACTAGAAGTTGTGGAGCTACTTGTTGAATGTAAATTCGAGACGTGTCGACGGGGATGACGGAAGCAAACTGTTGAATTTACGTTGGCATTGTGAATCGTCGACGGTAAATTGATTTTATTTCTCTTTTTGTAAACGTAGTTTTCCGAAGAAAAGATTTTTGTGGAGGAAGAATTGAAGGAGATATCTTCTTGAAGTATTTAGATTGTAAGGGAAGCGAAGCGAAGTTTCGTTTCAGAATTCATAATTTTCTTATTTTTTATTTTTTTTCAAGTAGAAAAGAATTTAGGATATTTATTATCACATTCGATCATCATATTTCACTGATCAATTAAAGCTATAAATCTTTCATTTTTCCTTATATACAAAACTATTTTTAAACTAAATTTTCATATACATTGTAATAATTTTATATAAAATCTTAAAAATCTTAAATGAATTTTTTTCTAATTTACATTTCTTAAGTAATTTCCTCTATAAAATCTCTTAGTTAAATCATTATTGTAACAAGTATATATTACATAGATTATATTTTACATCGTGGCGCCCTCTATCCGTTTCTTCGAGAAGTTGTGCTGAAATTCAATCGCAAAATTTAAAAACGGTGGCGCATTTCTTTTTCTCGTGAACACGGCTCATCGTGGGTTAACCTTGCGAACCTCCTCTTAATCGCAGCCGTAGACTCTTTCATGGTCACGTTTTTCCACGGTTGGAACACCGAAATCGTTTTAGCACCGGTCAAAACAATTTAACCGTCCCGTTAACGTGTTTGATTTACGCGTTAAGGCCCTGCTTCCTTTCACCTGAACAACGACGATTCTTTCTTGCTACAAAGGATATCGATAATGTTGGATTTCGACTGGTAGAATTGAATTGATTTACGAATCTTGGGAGCAAGTTTGTTTCCAAGTCTCTCGCGCTTTCGTTTTGATATATTTTATGATGTGGAGAAGAAGACAAATAATGATTGTAATTGACTAATAATATAGAATAAAGAAAAAAATTCGCTTAATAAAAGAGGATATTGAAACAGAATTAAAATTTTAAATAATAAATTGCTTAAAAAAGTAAAACCGTTTAATCTGCAAATGGAATAAATTAAATTTATTCTATTTTGAATTGATACTCGAATTGTGCATTTTCCATCCAGGATTCCATCAGGATTATTTGCGGCAATAATCGGTTACATAATCTAAACGATTGAAATCAAACGCTATTCCAAAAATTTTCATTTGCCTCTCTGTGTTTGCATTCGAAATGCGTGGCGATACTTCCGTTAATGCATAAAATTATAATACGCGGTGAAATTGTAAATCCAAATGGTCGCTGGATACCAATATTCATATATGAACAAGTAATTAAAAGCGTCCTACTAATTCGAATTACACCCACGCTAATATTCGAATTGTGATTCTATATCTATACACGTTATTTAAAACTGTTTTTTTTATTTATCCTTTCTCAAAACTTGTATTCAATTTTATTAAATCTAGAATCGTCGAGTTTCGTTTCAATTATATTTTTTTTCTCACCGATTTTTAAAGAGAATGATTAAAAGATTAGATTCGTTAAAAAATTAGAAAGAAGAACGATATTGATTGATTTCAACAAAGAAAAATACAATCGTGTAAATTATTCGTGGAAATGTTTTTGAAAATAATATTATTGAATTTATCGAACTGCATTCACTTGTCGATTTACGAACCAGTTATGTTCCAGAAGTTCGTTGTATAAATTGAACCATTCGTGTCTGAACTTTGAGCTTTCTCGGTAGGATATCAATGAGGAATGAGGGCTGAGATATTTCCTGCAAGTCAAGAAATTCGCACTTCGTCGAATCGATGATGTATTTAAGACTGTTTTCTTGACATTTTAACATTAAATAGAATCTTTCAATCTTTAAATAAAAATAATTTCCAAAATTCAAGTTTTCATTTTTCATTACGAACTTAATTCCTTTTTGAAAATTTGATAAAATATTGTTTCTTATAGTTTTAGTTCTTTTCATTTGAAATGACAATAATTAAATTTAAAAAAATTAAAAGTATTATCGATTATGGACTGTGATGTCTGCCTTTGAAGATTTTCTTTAAATGGAAGATATTCTATGTAATCTCATCCTAGCTTCGACCATCCATTTGTGAAATAGAAAGAGATTGTGAAAAGATGACGATTTAAATTATTCTGTTATACGAATTAATGATAAGATAAATATTTAAATCGAAACAGTGTTTATAAATAATCAAGATTTCCATATTTTAATTCGTATTTTATAACTCCTTTCGATCCACAATATTTAAATGAAGCTGGAATATCAAGAGAACAAAAAATTATAATGGAAAATTGTTCGGAATAAATAAAACTAAAATCTTTTATCTCAACTGTGAAAATGTTTATAGTTTCGTTTCCTACTCGAGCAATTGGCTCGTGGGCGTATTATCCGTTCGCTTTCAAAAACTAAATGGCGCTTTGGCATCTAGTAAACACGTCGGCCAGCAACGCAATTTCCGTAAAAACTTTTGAATTATACCGAATCCACGAGCTGTGCTTCGAGAAAAAAAAAAGGAAAAAAGTTTATCAAACTACTGTAAAAGTTACGAGTTGCAGATGTGCGCGATCCAGTGCATCCCCGATTTCCGATCATCCTACGAGGAAAATGGCCGAGGAGAGAAAACAGAAGGTGAGTGGTTTTTTTCAAACTTCGGGAGAACAAAGCAATTCCCGTGATCGCGAAATACAGAACGATTTTAAAAGAAAATCGTATCGAGTTGTTTGTTTGTCGAGAGAGGGAAAAAATTGTGATCGCGGATTGAGAAGATCTGGCGAAATTTCATACGATTTCCGTGGATGAAAATTTTAGAAAACAGAGAAGAGAAATCGTAAAAATGAAAAGAAGAAATTGATAAAGTAATTAATAAGTAATAAATTAATAAGTATATATATATGGAAATTTTAAAATACGAGAGTATGTGTTCGAAAATAAATAAATGAATGATAAATAATTTTCAACTATTAAAAAATTCATCATCGTTAAAATAAATTTAAAACATTAATTTCGTAATTATTGGGTATTAATTTAAGATCAGATATCTTATTATTAAAAATTGTCGTAGGAAATTATGCTCTTAAATGATAAGCTACATGCAACCCCTGTAAAAAAATCACATGTTATTAAACTTACACAGAAATACAAAGTTATCAGTAATCTTTTCGTGTTAAAAATGTATTATAAACATTTAATAGCAATAATTTCTCTAAATTAATTATATTCTCATAAGTATACTCATATATTTCCATTCCTATTAATTGAACGAAAAATATTCCTATTATATACGTATGAATAATTTATATAAATTCATTTCTTACTGCAATCGAGAAAAGAATACGAGATAACCATTTCGTTCAACAAGCAAAATTCAAAAAGAAAAATTCCTACAACTCAACATGTGCCATCTGGCGAGCCTTAGTCTCAATTAAAAACAGCTTCATATGCTACAGCCTCCAGAATCATCCCTTAAATTTTCTATCTACTTCTCCAAACACCCTGTATACACATACCAATGCCGCGAAAACCAGTTTAACGTCGTGAAAGCGCTAGCCAAAGGTCGCAACGAATGAAAAGCGGCCGGACAGGAGGCCCCCCAGGAAATATATTTTCGCGTTTCGTCGACATGGAGCGTCCGGTGGCGTTTTTAGCAGCGTCTTGTACACTAGACTGGCATGTATGAATATTTTCCCGAGGAGAGAAGCAGCCTGGCCCCGAGCGGATCGCCTCGAGAATGAATTTCACGTGTGTGCAGTACGAATTCCGAGCTGACTACCTCTCTGCCTGTCCCAGCTTCACTTCTTTCATACTACAACAAGTCTGCTTTCCGCCCTCTCGAGTACGGAAAGAGGAATACGAAAATGAAAGGAAGATGGTTTCGTTCGGGATTTAGTTGTGAGAATTTTTATATCTATCTCCGTGTCTATGTTTGCATACGTTTGAAAAGATTGGAATAAAATGTCGATGTATCGGAATGTACAATCTAGATTGGCATCCTTTTGAATTATTAAATTAAATTCTTAATTTTATTTTTCCTGTTTTTAAAACGGAAGAGAAGAAAGGGAAGGAAGAAATTTAAGATACACCCAAAGTAACTTGGAGATACAGAAATATATATATGAACTAATGAAGTTAACTCGAAAGCAGTAAACGTTATCTCGAAATAATAAGGGTTGTAGGAATCATGGTCCGATAAGATTCACTCGAAATTTCACCGATACGAGCCACGAGGTAGTGAAATTCATGCCTTCCTGCTGCGTGCACGTTGAGTCACGCCTCTCCTCGCAACAACGTGTTCTTTTCTCGATAAGTCTAAAAACCGGGAGCGTGGATGATTTATAATCTGGCACGTTTCAATTGTTACAACGATACGTGCCGCGGTTCCCTTATCTTCCCTGTAGGAAAGTGACCGATAAAAATCGGCCTGATTTACGACCAACGATGCATTCTAATCGCTGCAACCGCCGCGATCGTACGCTTAATTTCATTGTATGCGCGCAAAAAAATAGAAAGAAAAAAAAAAGGAAGAAAGAAAAGAAAAAAAGGGAAAAATACATACAGGGAGAACAGAAACGTGAAGGATTGGATGAAGAAGAAAATGATTACATCGTGATTACCGCGGGAACGAAGAGTTATGCTGCAAAAGAGTCGTGTCAAATTACGTTGAAAATGACTTTATACGTGTATGATATCGTTTTTTTTACCTTTTACCACGTGATAAGGTATCAAAGATATCAATTTTTTCAAAGTTTAACATCCAACAAGTTTCTTTTGATCCTTTATGTATAGGTGATCCTATGATCTTATAGTCAAATGGGAAATGGAGAGTCGTTGTGAGAGAATGAAATTTCAGGAGCTTTTCTCAATTTCTTTTTTTCTTTCGTCAAGAAACTTTGTAACGAGATGGGTAAAAATTGAAATACATATATATAGAGAGTGTTAATATATAAACAATTTAAATTTCATATAGATGAAATGGAGATAAAATTTCCTTCTTTTAATTATAATAATTGATTTAGTTTCAATTTAAAAATCCATTTATTTTAAATATAAAATTTAAAAATTGGATATTAAAATTGTTAAAAATATTCTTGTACAAGCATTTGTCTTTAAATTTTCACTAAAAAAATAAAATAACTTCGTGATATTTCAACGAAGTTTGCGCAAAATTAATGTAACGATTTTTCCCCTGAAAGGTTAGTTCAGGAAACAAAATAAAAAATATTTTTCTCAAAATAAGGAAAAAAACAAAAAACAGAGTACAACTTCAAAAAAATTCCTCAACTTCCGGTAACTAGGTCGCGATTAACGTTGTTCAAGAGTTTTCTATTTATTCTACAAACGTTGCCATTAAAAAAACTTTTGGTTTCTCTCATTTTTTCGAAACAATTTAGAAATAAGTCGTTCGATAAAAAATAATATCTATAAAAAATAATTATTCAAGTTTTATTCACAACTGTGATTGTGAAAAAATACTTCTTCTTCCAGAAACATGAAAAATGCTACAAGTACTGGATTTCACCACCTCAAAGAAATTTTATACCGAAAAAAAAATTGTTCTATGCATGATCCATGATAATTGTACTCTACGAAAAACAAATTTTTTCATTAAAAAGAATTTTTCCAGATGAATTTGAATACTTTCGTAAACGAACGAAACAAACGATAACGTGGCAATCGTCGAATGTTATTCCGCGAGGATTGGGATCAAATGGGATACTGAAATGCGCTCGAAAATTGAGAAACAACGGGGGACAACTCGTCAATGGATTGGACGAAAGTTACACCGTAACGTAAAAAACGAGTGCAACGCTTCTGTCGATTAGCTTCATGATATTGTCAACGACTTCGATGTTTGTTTCGTGCGATGCTGGTATATACTATTGTTGACTGGCCGGTTTCATATTCCACGAGGTTGATTGCGAATGGTATTGCTTACTGCTATGTGTGATTTCGTGGAATGGATTCGTTACGCGACTGGAGCTGTTTGTTTTGGAAAATTTGCAAAGAATAGCTTTCCCTTGAATTGGAGAAATTCAAATATTATTTCGATCTCTCTTTTTTCATTTTCTTTTTTTTTTTTTTTTTTTGAAAAATAATTTCTTGATGACTTACATTAATTGTAAATATCACAAAGACTTATACTTATACTATATATTTCAAAATACTGATAATCATGCATGATTATTGATCTCCAATATGTACAAATTCAAGTTTGGATCAATTGGATCAATGTCAAGGGATCTAGTTGAAAAAAAGATTAATTTACAAATTATGATATTTTCCTTAGTCTGAATATATAAATCGTCGTCATTAAAAACGAATTTATAGACAATTCGGATTTTTCCGTAAATTTATGCATTCCTGATCGACAGATAAAACGAACGGTAGCCGTGGTGAACGAATGATCGATGATGGCTGGTAGATCGAGGATTATTGGAGGTCACGATCGCCGCTTATATCGAGGCAAAGAAATAATTCGCCTTTTTTTTCTCGATTCGATCGGAAGTTAACACAGCCGGAAACACGCGTGCGTCCGTGTAACCGCCTCTCGTCGACCTTTGACCGGCTAAGTATACCTATTTCGACGAGTAGTTCTTCTTAACGATCGCAGTTACGTGACCGTAAAGAAATCCCCGCGGTGAATCCGATAATAGTTCCATTTTATCGGGGAAAATTACACGATTTTGGATTTTCTTATGCAAATTTTCTGCCTCATTAAAGGGATGTATTAGTTACGGTTTAGTACTCCATGATTTAGAAATGACGATTTATTTAAGATTGTTGGAAGATGCTCGTAGAAATTAATGATTAAATCGACCAATAAGCTTTTTCTTTTTGTTTTTTATAAATGAAAATGTTATTTTGATATTGGATAGATTAGAAGAGAAATTGAACTGAAGAGAATGTTGAAAAGGCGAAATTCTATAAACAAAATGAATAAAGTAAAGTGTATCTACTTTAATTATTATTATTAATATTTTTAAATGTTTTATAAAATTTATAAAATTTTACATTTTTGATTAGATAAATTTCATATGAAAGTAAGACTGATTTCAAAAAAACTGCGAATGGATTTATCATTCAATCCACTGAATAATAATTTGTTAAAATTTGTTAAAAAGAAAACATTTATAGGATGGAATAACAGGATAAATAAATTTGAATTCGAGTTCAAAATCAATAATAAAAATGTAAAATGCCTTCGATTAATGCCTTTTCTTTCTGATTATAGAGAAAGTTTAAAATACGAGCTATCAATTTATTTAATTATAAATAGATAGCATACTTTTAACACATATAAAGATGAATCTTAAATGAATTTATATGAAATCTTGTTACAAATTCATAACAAGTATAGTAAGAAATTATCAGAATTAGTAAAACCAAGTTTCACTAATAGAAAGTAAACATAAGTGAAACGTTTAACTTATCAATCCATTAGCTTTTATTAATTTAATAAATTATCATTCACGGACGGGGCATTAGTGTTCAAACCCTCGTGAAAAATAATAAATTTACTAAAAATGCATCGAATTAACGTTCCGACGATTTAACATTCCGCTTAATCTCGAATTAAAGCCAATACAGCGACAAACTCTATCCGGAAAGAAAGTCGAAACTAATTCAACACGGTATTAATTCAGTCTCAAGAGAACATCAATATGGCGGACGGTATAATTTCACAGAAAGCAGAAATCACGCACTCGTTTCCTTCAAGTATTCGAAGTTCCTTTCTTTAAATTAACAACTTATAAATCACGAAGAAAAAAAATTCTCCTTCTCCTTCCCTCCTTAATAACAATATCATTTTTCCACTAGACTTCAGCCAAACGAAGAGGCTTAACGAAGTCTCGATATCTCGAATACATCTTCCATTCTCGTTCTGATTGATTGACGCTCGCCGATGTAACCGTGGAGCAATCTATCAGCCTTGCAAAAGTACTTACTACTTTTTTCTTTTTCTCCTTACAAATTAATCGATGGAACTGCGTCTCTTCCGGATTTTCAGCGAGGCCTTTAATCGAGAGGAAGGAACTCCCTTCGCCTCTATAAATCTACCTCTAATGACGGCCGAACTAATTATTTCTAGTCTCAATTCTCGACACGGGTTACGTGCAATGCCGTTGTCTTCCTCTCTTCTCAAAATCTTCTCTCTCGATCCCTCGACAAAGCACGCTATTCCGCGATCGATCATCCGACTCTTCTACATCTTCCTTCCGTTTGAAACGCGCATTAAAGCGCGAGCTTTAATAACCGGTTACAAGCTCGATCGAAACAGATCTCGTCCGTTCCGTGAATTTGAGACATTTGTATCGAAGGTGACGATTTCGAGGTATAATCAATCGAATTTTTTGATCGTTTAAATCACCGAGGTTTCATTTTCAATTGAAATATTTTATCGAAAATTACATATAGATAATTGTAATTCTAATAATTTAAAAATAATTAGATACGTAAAGATGTGTAATTATTTTCCAATTACGTTTGAATAATAAAATATTAATTCTACTAAAAGACCGTCTTTTAATAAAAATTCCCATACAAATTACCTTTTCCAAATTCCCACGAAAAAGTAAAAAATAAATTCTCTAAATTCAACGTCGCCTCATTTGTCAAGAAACAATAGATAAAGCGTCACCTTCGATAAATAATAACTTCCAATTTTCTCGACCACACGTACATATATCCCTCCCAAAAGAAAGCTAATCTACGATTGAAGGCAAGAATGCAAAGCCGGCCGACCGACAAAGAAACGCATCACAGCGATTCCTCGAAAGGAATCAGCCACTATTCTAAAGTTGTATACCTGCACACACGACAGAAATCCCTTCCGCAGTGCAAGAAACGTAGAGGAGTTGGTCGCGTAGCCCTGATTCCGATCATAGCACGATCACGATTACGATTCACGATCCTTATATATATATATAAACGCACGAAGAGAACCGTAGATCGTGGATCACGGAAAATCGGTGGCCGGTGGATCAGGCACATCCGACGAACCCTGTACGAAGACTGAACATTGACGGACAGGGGCATCGTGAACGCGTATCTCGCGTCCCTTTCCTTCGTCTCTCGTCTCTCACTCTCTCTTTCTCTCTCCTTCTCGCCTCAACGGACTCGTATCTCGTCGTCCTTTACGAGAGCAGACTTGCGAGAGTCGAGCATTCTCCTCGTCTCTTTCTGGAGTACGTGTGTCTTGCGGTGTCCCGTGGACCGACTCTTGATTGCCGCAAAGTATTCAGGTGACTGTCCCACTTACGAGGACTGCTTCTCCATGGGTAGAAGCGAGACAGAAGTGGACGAGACCGAGGGCAATGGCGACAGGTATAAGGAAGAGGAGACGCGGTCGCGAAACCGTGCCGCGGTTTTGTGCCTGTTGAAACGAGTTTAATTTCGATCAGATTCGATATGTTTTAGATGCGACGAGAGGTTGTGAATTAAAGCATTAGGGGGCGGCGGCGTCGATTGATGTCGACAAAAGCGACAAAAAGTTAGGGTTATTCGCAAGTTTCAATATTTTTCGTGTTTTATTGGTTGTTCAATTCTATTAATTATTACTTTTATCAATCGTGTAAAGTGTTGCTAAAATTATGTATTTGAATTAATTATTTGCTTGCACTAAATAGTGGGAATTTTTCGATCAGTTTCTTTCAACAAGAATTTCTTAAACAAGATCATTCCATTGACTATCAATATGTTCTATGAAATTATGTGTATACATAAAAATAAATTTTGTACGATATTTTTCAATACATAATATTAACAATTGCAAAAGAGAAAATGATAAGATAAATTCTTTTTTTTAACTACGTTATATAAAATAAAGAAATGTCTAGATACCTTTGAGAAGTAGTGTACATGAATTAATAATTATGCACTGTTTTATTGTATCCTTTATTTTTGGATGATTTTTGCCAAATATCCAAATAAATTAACCAACGCCATGATTTATAATATGCACAAGTATTTTAAGCAAATTCCAGACATTCTCAATTTGATTCATATTAGAAGAGATGCCTCCAGAGATATTTGAAAGCATTACTATAAATAATGTGTCATGAGTGATTTCAGCCATGTAAGTTCTACACGTATTTCCTTTGTTTCTAAATACATTCGAGTAACATAAACCGTAGGTTTGTGTTTCCGTCTCGGAAACAAACAATGGAACGAAGGAAATACGAAAACAAAGGATGAAGTAATTAAACGGGGAAGTACAATGCATCCCTTAATGGCGTTAAGTTGTCAACTCAATTTGACCAAAGAATAGCTACTATTGTACAGTTACTATACAAAATAAATTTATTCTTGTAATGAAAATTTTACTGACCATGTTATGCACTTTAATAACCATTGCTCTTGACACATTTACAAGCGAATCTTTTATTGCGTTTATTTAAAAAAAAACGAATGAATACTCGTTAAAAATCAATATGATTTTCGAAACATCTCAAATGACGAATATGTAGCGATAATCAAATAAAAAAGAAATCACATCTCGAAAAATCTTAATTTAATTTCACGCAAATTTCACGTAAAGGTCAAAGGTTGCGGAGTAACGAAGTAGAATACTAAAATGTAAGGACGAATTTCAAATTAGTTGGAACTTTCGTGTACGTTCCTCTTCTACGGCAAAGTTTCGAGGCGTGACAGGAAACTGTCGATGAACTATTTCGATTTTCCCAGCGCTTCGAAAATCTACGCCATCTTGTCGGAGTTACGGGTGCAACTATGCTCCAAGTTCTTCGCCTACTGGATTGCGTTTAACCGCAAGGAATACATAATACAGAAATACTGGGAACATCGATCATTTGAAATAACCGGAGGATAAATTCATTTGGATAGACCGGCAATATATTCTTTTAATCGCAGGGAGAAATCAATGAAGAAGGAAGGGATGATTGTTTTCGAATTAAGAAAAAAATAAAATATGAATTTCATTCTTACAAATACGAATCGATCTCGAATCGAATCGTATGTATGACTTTATAGATTCTATAAATCATCTTGTCCCAATAAAATAATAAATCAAAAATATAGAAAATTTTGTCATTGTAAAATTATATGGAAAGTATAATAAGAAAGTGTAATAGGAAGTGATGCTTCATATTTTCTAATTTTTACAACAGTTTTGAAATTAGATACAACGATTTACCTTTATTTAAATTAAACATTTGATGCACATTGATTTATTTTTCTTAATATTATCCTGTCTTATTATTTTCAATTCTCTGAAATAAAAAAAAAAAGAAGAAGAAGAAATAGAAAATATCACATGCAAAATTTCAAAGAATCACACTTTCCAAAGACATTCCAGGAGGCGAAGCTCGCGTTTAGAAGAGATAACGATGCTTTCGACCAACCATCGTAACGTTCAGTGACAATTGTGGGTGGCTGAATTGTTCACATGAGCACGTGCTGCCAAGATGCACGTTCAGAACAACTTAAAAGGCCGATAAACCGTGCATGTTTCAGATAAGAGTAAATCTACTGACTCGTGGTTACGTGCTTTTTTGCCAACGATTCCAAGTCGTCGGGCAGCCAACGTGTTCCTAGGAAATTTTTATCCTCCCATCGCTATGCTTTCCACTAACCAAAGCAACAAGACCATCGAGAAACTTGGATAATCCTTGGAAATGAAGATATATCGCGAGTTGGAATTTTATTTAAAGGAATTTACGTGAGAGGAAATATTGTGATGCATAATCTTAGATGGATATATATCATGATATATGATGAATATATGTTTGAATAGCTATGTTTGGTTCGGGATAAATTCATTTTATTTAAACTATCGATAAACTAATTGGTTTCCTGTTTCACCTCTAATAAATTCCAATCATCCAATCGAATGCCGATCACATTCAAGTTTATTACATATTGTTGTATCGATAGCAAAATTTATTGACTATGCTAAATTGATTTATATTGGTTTGATCATAGATTGTATAATATTCATTAGTAACATAGATTATATAATATTCATTAGTGTGTTGATGGATTTTATAAATATATTTATTTTTTTCAATATTGCACGAATTAATGAATTATAAAAAAAAATATTTCTTTTAATATTAAATTGTCGAATATTAAAAAAAATAAAATTCACTTTCATATTTTTGACACATGTACATCTTCGATTACTTATGAAAGAATAAACGATTATTCTTGTTTCTTTATTGAAAATTGAAGATGATTCATTGAATTATTAATTTTTTACCGATAGGTTTTTATAAATAAATTTCTAAATATTGAACTTTATGATTTTTGTGTTGCATCAACAGCAAATTAGAAATATGTACATATGATACGTGCTAAAAATTAAAAAACAAATAGTTCTTTTGTTAATATTACAAAAGAAAGATTTGAAACAATTGTCCTAATAATTTGAATCCCAATATTTTTTACAAACTAATTAATGTATGTTTTTGCAACCATATAAAAATAAGAGAAAACATGTTTGAAAATTGTTCAAACACGAATAGAACGTGTAACTGCGAACAAATCGTGTTAATGGAAAACATGAAACTTTAAAATCACGTAAAAATCACAAAAACAACCTAAAAAAAATCCTAGTATTTTCAAGCTTTGTAATCAAGCTTTGCCATTAATTTGACTTTTAACAAAAAAAAAAGAAAATATACATTTTTCATCGCAATATCTTTCAAATGTTTAAAAAGTTCTAAAGAATTACAAAAAAAAAACCAAATTAATCTAAGTTAAATACACACGTTAATTAATTCGATTATCAGGCCAATCAAATCGCATCCACATTCGTTTTCTAAAACCATTTCACTACATAATCGAACAATAATACCTCCACTAACAATGTAAGTTATTCCTTTTGCGAATGAACATATGCCAGATGTTGCGGCCACCACATTCATTACACCGTTGTACACGTGTTGCCTGCATAAGGGACCGCGATCCCTTGGTCCGAGAAAACTTTATGTTTACGATACTAATCTAGCTTAGGGGGCCATTCCATTCCTTAAGTCCCTAGCCTAAACCAAATTTTACCAAAGTAATAACTGGAGCATTGCGGCTATGAATAAAAACGAGGAGATTACGGTGTTGGTTAACGACTCTCTGCCCGGATTTCGCGCGTTTCTACATTGTTTCTCCGCCCAACGTTTATACTACTTTTCCTGTGGCAGCTTTGCACCATTGAAACAGCGAGACGAGAATGTACCGAACGTACCATAAGCTTTGAAATATCTTCAACGAGTACCGTTTGTCCCGCTGAAATTGCGTAATACGTACGATTCAACAATGTTCAAAGACTTGTAGCTTTGTAGTGAATTTTTTTTTTAACCTTTCGCGATTCTTTTTTGTTTCCCGACGCGGGAAAGATTGAAAGGGGCATTAAATAGCGTGACTCGTTCTTTGTTTTATTTATGGATTATACTGTCGTATTACCCCGTCATATTTGGTTTTTTTCTATTGAATGGAAGATATTGTTATCCTATATATTTTTATTCTTTCGAATTTTATGAACAAACGAACTGGAAAAACGATACATTGTTTAATATAATCATTTTCGCGGTATTATATTTATATTATATT
This sequence comes from Apis cerana, assembly GCF_029169275.1. Classification (NCBI taxonomy): domain Eukaryota; kingdom Metazoa; phylum Arthropoda; class Insecta; order Hymenoptera; family Apidae; genus Apis; species Apis cerana. The sequence goes on from NC_083857.1 coordinate 4,384,484, forward strand.
TATATAAGATATTTGGAGAAAGAGATAAAAAATTTAAGGGATGGAGATTACAACATATTTATTTTTAAATTATTTTAAATTCGCCAGAATCGAGTTATAAGAATTTTTGATTATTGAATGATCTTATCTTCCGTTAATCTTTAATTCCAAGTATTTTATTCGTCCAATGCAAAATCAAACAATTTAATAAAGCCTTGATATATTTGAACATCAATTTTCGTTTGCTATAATCTTCAAAATTAACCCATCAAAAATAATTTTAAATCATAACTACATCAACTAGATCTTTAACCTATCCCTTACAAATCATCTCACCCAATTCCCCTAAAATCCCCTCAATCTTCCATCCCACTTACCAAAATTGTCAACACCACTAACACCACCAAACATTATACCGAGTTTCCATCGCAGAGACCAGCACCCTCGCCGTTCGATTCTCAGACCCAACATCGGCTCCCATTCTCTCCAACGATAAGTATTCTAACCGAGGCAGTGTCATAGGTCAGTGGCTTTCCTCTCCCCTTCCTGTGCGTTGGCGTGCAGCTTGTTCGACGTCACCGGTGTTGGAGAAGGGTCCGTTTATAGGTCCATTTATACACAACCGAGCCATGCACGTCCCGTGTCCATGCCATGTCCAAGCTTAAGGGTCCGTTTATACTGTTCTCTACGCCACGATCCGCCTCCAGTCTGCGCACAAACTTTCTTCCCGTGTCGCCAATTAAAAGTATTCGTATACGCGTGACGTAACACACGCATAAACACGTCCAAGTGTCGAACTATATCGCGTAAGATATTTATAAACGAATCGTGACACGAGAATTCGTGTACTTACACGATTCGACAATATTGGAAATATAATTGGCGACAAGTAAGATGGAATGTTTGCACGTTCTTTTCCGCGTATCGGATAAGTATAAACGAATCGAAACACGCGTGTAAGTAAGCCGTTTACGGTACTGAGTTAGCCTAGAGGCGGCCGAGTATGCGCTTTGAAGGCGTAGCTATCGCAGCCAGCAACACCGTGCAGATCCAGAAGACGCGGTTCACCGTGGGAACACGTCGCGGGAGGTCAACGCCGAGGTGGAAACGAAGGTTGAAAAGGGAAAAGGAGAATGGGAGGGAAGAGGACGATCGGTCCATCGTTGAACTTCGAAGCTCGCCGGAAGCGGCCTCTCCTGCTCCATTTCTATAGCCACGTCTTTTGACCCTTAACCTTTTCCCGACTCGAACAAGTTTTGACGGTGGAGCGCCGAACGTTGGAGAATATTTTGAATTGTAATTTTGTGGATCGATCTTTATTCTCCGGGATTGTTACTTTCTTTTTTACGAATATTTAGGAATGTTTGATTTTTGGGAAGTTTTTGGTTGGATATCATTTCGGTAGGAAGGGAAAGGGAATGAGATTTAGTCCAGCATCGAGTTTCGTAGTCAACAGTCGTGTCAAGCGTGTTCAGGTATTAAGATGTAATAGAATATTATCGTAAATGTTGCGTGTACAAAAACATCAATGTAAGCTGTCAACTGTCAGACGTCTATCCGACAGCAGTCAAGTGAAATTGAACGGGCGCTTCCGGGATCGTGTTCGCTACATTTATCATACTATTGCATTAGAGAAGGCTTAGTCGTTCACGATACCAAGGTATCGAAGGAAAATATATATACTTGCATTCGAAACGAGTTTCCTTTTCCTTCCCGGAAATTTTATGATTATCGATTTCAACGGGCACTATGTTGAAGAGTGGACGATCAGAAAATTATCAGTTGTCACTAAAGCATCGCTAAAGCCAATTATTTTACCATTACTTGAAAATGTTACACGCAAATGCAGAAATTAATTTTCAAGGCAATTACTTCGAAGGCAACATCTAATTCCGAGATTTTAGACAGAAATAGTATCATAAAACCTTAGGAAGTCGTAAGTAAGGTAATTAACTGAGTAATTATCTCTTCAAACGAATGTTTCATAGGAATTTTCTCCAATCAAATTTATTTATATCGATCCATTTAAATATCCTATAAATTGTCTTATAAATTATTTAAGAAAATTGTTTAAAAATTGATATTTTTGAACAACCATTTTATAATCCATTTGATAATATTCGAATCAAAAATCGAGCGCAATTTAAGACATGCGACATCATACGTTTTCCAACATCGTTAGTAGCAATTCGTTTTATGATCATAATTAACTTCATGGTTACCATAAAGGTATATCAGGAAACGACCCACGTTATGAGTCATTAGATGATGCGAATTGACGGTTATACATTCCCATTCAGAATTATGTACATCCCCATTCATATTAAGAATCGGATATTAATTATTAATCAACTTAATATTTCGAATCAATATCTGTATCAGTATTAAAAATAAAAAACTTTCTTATAAATTTTCCTTCCTTTTTTGCGTAATATCTTTACGTAATATCTTATCTTGTTTAATTTTCTCGACATACGCGGTTCAAGATTCCACGTAAAAGAAGTAATTCATCCAAATCCCTTTAATTAAGTTTACCACAGAGATCAATCATTATTTTACCTATAACCCTCCAAATAACTTGTAAAAATGTCTCTTCTGTGAATAGGGAAACGATTTCCAATGAAATCCATGGACAACCACAAGCTTCTGGCGCGCGACTCGAACGCCGCCACCGCGTCTCTCGATTCCTCCTCCGTTCGAGATGAGTTTTTCGAGCGGCGGCAGGTACCGCTGATCGTAGAGAACGGACCGTTATCCCGGAGCACTTTTCTCCGTATAAGTATACGCCATATAATATAGTTATCCAGATACCGACCGCTTGCATACGGTCTCTTGGTCTTCTCGTAACGCCACCATTATGGGATATCGCCGATGCAGAACACCGGAGTCGATGAGAGCATACCAGGAAACGCCGCGATACAGTCGACAATGGAGTTATTGGACCGAGACCCCATCCTGGCCTCGAACACTCGCCCTGAGATTTCTGCTGATAAGCGGTCGCCTTTTTTTTTGTCGAGATCGATATATTTTTCTTTTGGCACCGATGGATGGTGCAGGAGGTGTATCGAAAGGTGTTGCAAGGCGTTTCGTATGGTCTGGTATTTTGAAGGGATCCTCTTGATAATAATTACTCGTTTGGATTATTGTGTATAAACTATAAACGAGAGAATATAAAAATGAAATGATTATTACGTGCCATCATCATTGATAGTTAAACAGCATTTCCAGATTCATTCTCTGTATCAATCTTCGATCTTCAAACGTGCGGTGTGCGTTCGTCGAAAAGGAATCGAAATCCATTATCTCTAAGAGAGGGAAAAAAATAAAATGGAGAGGAAAACTAGCGACGATACGATCTACGATGAATCAAATTCCTCTCCGATTTCGATCAAGCACTCGAATGTATTTTTATTCGTCGCGAGATTACGCAGTGTGCCGGACCGTAAAATCGGATACACCTGTCGATAATCGTCAAACGCGCTTCCTAACTTCACGAGATCGCAACAACGGGGAGGAGGGATGAGAGTGGCCGGCCGCTTATCTGCTAGACGGCTTATCGAGACCGGTATAAATCGTGACACGCAGCCGTAATACCGAGTCTCGTCTGCTCGCAGGAATAATCCCAAGGGAGCCGGTACAAACGATACAAACGGCGGAGAACCGGCTGAGTTTCGCGAAATTCTGCCTGCCAGATTACGGCCGTGCCCCTCCCTGGTCCACGTTTGCCTCTTCGTTCGTTTTTTGGCGATAGAAGATAGGCGTGACGTGACTTGCAATTTCAGTTTCGAATTTAGGCGAGCGATTTTGTTGATGTTGCATACGCGGAGAAAACTTGTTTTTGTTCAAGCTTCAAGAAGATGGGTAAAATACGCGTGTTAAAAAGTTTATCATTTTTGCAAATCGATTCAAAGTATCTCTGAAAGAGATTAAAGGCTATTGGTTTACCTTACAACATCGTGATACACATTTTCTTCCAATACCTAAGAACGTACGTAACATTTCGTACATAATATTTCCTTTCTAATTTAGAAAAAAATGTAATACATGGCCCATCGTTTTATAAAAGAAATGATTCCTTAAATCGCTTTTTGAGCAAAAGGCTCGCTCTCATCGCCGAGAACAGTTCGCTCGTATCGAAATCAACGACCCATTCGCCACCACTCGATTCACTTGGCCAGCTGTTCCTCGTTAACCCAAATCACCGATCAAACACCACGCGCCCTTTTATTCGTCGCGATTCCCCCCTTCTTCTCTTTCTCGCCCTTTTCACCGAAAAGCCAATATTCCCCATCCCAGAACACCGTCGGATGTTCTTTTCCCGGCCTAACGAGCTACATCCATCAGGGAGCAGCAAAACAGGCCGGGTCATAGCAAAACACGTCCCGGTTCGATCAATTTCCATTAGCCTCATTTATTTTTCGGAAGCGACCAGATACACGCGTACTTCGGTCGCTGTCGTTGGCGAACCGCCACCAGAGGACCGTTCCCTGCGCGCTTCCGCTTCCAACAACGTGCTCTCATGGACGCAACAGCACTGGGACACACGAGCACGACTCGGTGTACCGCAGCGTAGAGAAAGAGAGAGAGAGAGAAGGATAAAAGGAGAAAGAGAGAGCGTCTACAAATCGCCCTAAATAACTCGTAAAGTGTGATTGATAAAAATGAGCAAGAAATATCATTATATATTAATCCAAGTAGTTAATATCCAAGTAGTATTAATTAAACATATCGTATAATGGAATCGAATCCCAAAAGAAGAAATCCTGGAACAATATTTCGTTATTTCCTGTCGTAATTCCTGCTATTCTCCTCAACAAAACACCCCGTATATGTTACAAATATAGACGACGGGGGTTGAGATACGAGAGCAGCGTTCATGAAAGGCTAATGAAGACGTGTCGTTGGTCCATGTTCCCAGAATCCCTTGGCTGGCTCACGGGTCAGCCTAACGACCCACCGCCACCGATGTACGATCCTTTCGCAGGCTTAATTGCCGATTATCTTCCAGGATCTGATATCGATCGCGGAAGGGTCTGGAAGGGATCGATCGCTTCCGGCATGCAAGCCGTGTGCGTGCTACCTTCTTCCGTGTACCTTCTCCTCTCTTCTTTCACCTCCTCTCCTCCTCTCCTCCGCCTCCCCTTTCTTGTCCATTGTCGAGACACGCATCGAGAATCCTCGTACACGAGGCGGCGGGGTATTTAACCGTCGGTCAGACAATTTTGCGCATACGTACGCGATAAAATCGTGATCGAGGCCGATAGCGAAGATATAAAAGTCGATAGGATAAACTAACTGCTCGGTTGATTTATGGCGGCCGCGCGTGATCTACGCTGGATCGTAGAGTAAACCGGAAAATCGGGATTTCTTTGGAGGGAATCGGTGGAAATAGATCGGCCGATCGGTTATGTGGAATTAAATGGATCTGTTTCACTTCTTGCGGATTTTGCGAATTTTTGTATCGGAGCGTATGATTAAATATTGATTCAACTCGATAGAATTTTTTTCGTTCATGCGTTATTCATATCCTTCTAATTGAATTTTCATCGAATTTCAAATGATCTTATTATTGGATTAAAGGATTAAGTATAAATATCTTTTATATAAATTATTGATATAATTAATTTACGGTAAAATTTGATTCATAAAATGATCGATTTCTTCGGTCGGAAATCGTTTCCTATTTTTTTCAAACTATCCCTTGCGAAATCTATCTATCAAACATATGGAGTAATGATTTTATGGAGTTGTGCTTCCTGTTTTTCAGAAAACTGAAAGGATACGTAACCAACGAATTTTTTTAAAAGTAAAGAAACTTGAAATATAAACTTTTATTCTACTTTATTTCCAATTTACTTCTTCATTTACGCACTCTATACTCTATATTATACTATATTGACACATTGTACATACATATCTTATACATATCCAAAAAGAAAACATGTTATTACAACAACAACAACTTGTCATTAATATCAAAACTCTTTCCCTTCCAAACTCGTTTCATCCTTGCAAACTTTCCCCTCGTTGTTACGCACCTTCCTACGCAACTATTTATATCCACGTGCATCATAAAATAAACCTCAAGTTATAGAAAGGAAAAGAAAGAGACAACACGAGTCTCCAACCAGCAGTTCGTACATTAATTTCTCCTCGGAAGGATAGCCTCGAACCGATCCTTGCGCGTATCTCTTATCCCAGAAGAAATCAGCCGCGATACGCCGGTTTAGAGGATCGATCGAGCGTGAAATTGCAAGAGGCGAATAATTTAATGAAGTCGTGTCCACCGTCCGTACGCGGGCAGAGACGACGAAATCCATAAATTCTTCCCAATGAAAACGTTCCTCGTGATCGGCGTGGAAACTGTCCGGCTGACATATCGCGTGGCACAGTGATAAATCATCGAAACAGCCATTGCCACGCCACGGACTCACGGATCAATAGGTGGCGCGGACCGGTCGGTGACGAGGCGCAGGAAATGGTATCCCGATTGAATTCCAAGCAGGATTGTAACACCGTGTAACGATCTAATTTGTTACGCGAATGGCCGGTTCGATCCACAACGAAATCCCGTCGTTCTTGCAGGTGCGCGCCACGAGTGTAAACGCGAGAGGGTAAACCGTGAAAACCTCGTGACCGAGCTGTGTGCGTAATTCGAAACTGGATCCTGGCACCGATATAACGGTGTCTCTCGTCCAGGATCACGAGAAAGCAATTGTAACTGTTGCGGGGCAGGATGGATCTCAAGCTTTGCTACGGAGCAAACGTTTCGAGTAGACGGTGGATTTAACGAGATTAACGTGCCGGAGTGTTTAACGAATTTAATGGTGGAAATTAATGAATGATGGAGGTTATTACTTGTTATTATTGGATGTAGAATTTAAGTCGGATTTTATCGATTGAATCGTTTGTAACTATGATTTGATTGCAGATTGTAATATCTTATTTTATAATATAGGAAGGATGAAATGTGATCCATTTCGAATTATAAGTTAAATAATTTCAAAAGTTTCTAAAGATACAGTTAAGTTTTTAAATTATTAAATGTAGTAATAATTTTGAAATTTGATATCTAAAAATAATCGATCATTACGCTACTAAGAATAAAAATTTGTTTTTTAATCATCGTCAATTTTACTATTGATTTTTATTGCCACACGAAATCAATTTTGCATATTAAAAAATTTGTAATCGATAGATTTTTGTTTATACAGCTTTTCCGATCAAAATACACAAAAATTATTCTCCGCGATAAATTTTATTTGAATATACAAATTTACCCAAATATTGTTTTCGATTTATTCAAAAAATATATTTATTTATTTGTATTTATATTAAATTCCAAAATCAATAGATAATGAAAATATCTTCAAATCGAGCATCTTTCAAAAAATTCTCATATTAACTTGAGAATTATTTTGGATAAATTTAAAGTTTTAATCTTACCAAAGCCACGTTTATCTCAAATAAAAAATTTTGAATATTATTATTAAATGATCCAAAATTGTCTCTCTTTGTCTCAACTTGGTTTATTCACTTTAAAACTGTGAACGACTTAAGATTGATCAATTTAATTGTACAAAGAAGTTATCCAGTTAAACAATGGAAAATTAAGAGATCAAGAAAGCTATTGAATGAAATAGAGATGCAAGTAAATATCAGACATGGACAAAATAAAGCTAAAAATGATAAATTTCTTTAAAATTTTGATATTTTTATTATTCTTATCCACAAGATGTTTCTAATTGCTGCATGAAGAAATGAAACTATTGAACTTTTATAAAATAAGTAAATAAAAAGATTTTTTCTCCACAAAAAAATTGCCCCATCTATAATACTCTACCTACTTTCACAATAATCAGAATTTCTAGAAAAATTTCCCTCTAAAATAATGTTTAAATATTTTTGCAAACTACCAATAAAATAATTCCATGTAATTAATTTCCAAATAATTTACTTCTTCCAGTTAAACGAAAGTCTCTCGATTCACCCTGGATGAATCTGCATAAAACTAAAAATATAGAAAAAGAGGTAAAAATAATAAATAAGAAGCATGTATATTGCATTAAATCTGAATTCGGAGCTCGAAAAGAAAAAAAGAAAAATCTATCGAAACGATAACAGGCTCGAGACGCAACCTGCAAAACTCGAACAAAAATAAGAAGCTTCCGGTGGTGGCCTCTTTATTCTGGCGATCGTTCCAACTCTGTTTCATCGAAAATCCTCTCTCGAAAAGGATTTCATGGAAATGAATTCCACGTGATAGAGAGAGAGAGAGAGGGAGGATAGTCGACCGAGAAAAAATATATGAAAAAGAGGGAAAAGAAAGGCGAGTTGGAGGAAGAGAGATGGGAGAAAGCAGCGTGTGGAACTTGACGGTAATACGGATCGTCGGATCGCGGAGATTTCCCTTGGGAACTTCAACGATATGCAAGAATATCGGTCATCCAGTCGACGTTGTTGAAGTATTAGCGATTTTCGCAGGGAAACTCGGAGAAAATGATAGTGAACCGGTCTTCATATCTTTAATGAATCTTTATTTCTCGAACGTTAATCGAGTTGTTTAATCTTTAAATCGGAACAGATATCGCGGAGAGAGGAAGTAATGTGAAATGAAATAAAACGGAAGAAGAAACGATAGTGAAACCTCATTTCTGAATGATCACGTTGATTATAATATTGATGAGTTGATTCCGAGTGAAAAACTCCGGTCGAAACCAAGACCGCGGGGAAGATCAAAATTTCTGCCTCGCCGTTGATCAAACTCGGACTCGTTATCTCGATCCATCGAGATCGAGAAGAAAAAGATAGATAAGCTCGGGGAGAGGAAAAACGAAGGAAGGAATCGTGGTGGGTAGTAATTAATCCGAAAAGATTTCAGATTAGAAGGATGGAGCAACGCGCGAAAACGTGTGGAACGCGATTCGATCGTGCGGTTTTTGCGGAATATCCGGTGTGTGTGTACACAAATGGCGGCCCGATGCAAATCCAGGGGTATTACGCCGTGAGAGGAGCCGGTGGACTCGGAAAAGAGATTTCACTGAGGCGACGTGCGCTTGAATTAGAGTCATGGCACAACGAGGAAAATGGAGAAAAAAGCCGGCAAAAAGATAATAAAAAGTAGTCGGAGAGAGAAAGAGAGAGAAAGATCGACAGGAAACGAATAGAGCTGTCCGTGAATGAATAAACTTCCCACCTAGATTTTCGTAAAAATTTTCGGTAAATCTTGTTCGGTGAATACGATTCTAGGTTGATATAGACGATGAAATGTATGATGATGGATAGCGAAACGAGTAAGTAATTTTTTAGAGATGGGTCAATCCATGTTTGTGGAATAATTAATTGTGCGTGTTGAATTTGGTTTTAAAGCAAGTACATCAATATTCATATCCACTTAAACGAGGTTAAAATTAAAGGATAAATTTAAAAATATTCCTCGAATCTCGATTGAAATGCAGAAAGTCTCTTAACATCGAGAATGAAAATTAAGGAGAATGAAATGCAAAACGACGAAGAAACAAAGACTCAAGAGACAATTGTTGAAATAAATAAATAAAAGCCAGCAATAAAAATAGAGAAAAAGAAATTATTAGATTATTGTATCATCATATTTCTTTCGATAAAAACTCGAACAAAAGATAAATAAACAAATGAAATTTCGTTTAAACTTTCGTCCACTGCTAGAGAATTAATCGCATTGCCAATTTGACATTCGAGCAAAAATTCGCATTCGACCAAAATCTTTTTATCCTTATCAAAGAAATGGTAACGTGACACGAATTGAATTTCGATTGTTGACACGTTACACGATTCTCTTTTGTGTTAATAATTAATTTTGCAGTGCCGGTTGCCCTCCAATTCTCGTGCAGTTTCGCATTGATGGTCGAACTCGAATTTCGGAGCAATTTCGCGGTGCGACCGAACACGGATTCCGACTAATTTCGCGGTGCAACTCGAAATCGAGTATTGGTCGACCATCACGATGTAATTCGAAATCCAATTTGAATTGTTTCCGCGAGTGCGAGTCGAAATCCAATTTCTACCAATTCTACGATACGACTCGGCAGAGTCGACTCTAGTTAATTTTCGTGACGAGCATTAAATAGAGATTTTGGTTAATTTAGAGTTATGTTCATTGCTGTTCAAATATATCCTTAATTACTACGAATAATTATTGATGAATATCAATTTTGAAATAATTAATTCATTAATGAAATATGATATTATGTTTTTTATACTTTTAAATGTAATGGTCGCAATATCTTTCTTTAAAAGTGATTAAATTTTTAACTTGAAGTAGAAAAATTGTGTCATGGATTTGGAAATTTATTGCAAAAATATTTTTCTTTGTTTATTTAAAAACTCGTTCTTAAAAAGACTTTTCCAACTATTAAATAAGCATTGATCATTCTATTATCATTTTCGATTCTTAAAATGAACTTTAATTTATTTATGCTAACCAACTATTTTATCCACAAATATTTTCACAAGAAATTAATATACTAGATTATAATATAATAAATCCAAATTATTTGTCATCAAGGGAAAGATCTTGTCATACATATTTTATCTTGAAGAATCAAAAAGTCTAAGCTTACTTCATCTCTAAAATAAAGATTTTCATATTTAACGAATTCTTAATTATCAAATCCTACGTCAACTCGATCAATTAAATTCATAATTTAAAACTCTGAAAAAGAAATAATCTACAAAATTTCTTCAATCGAATAAACTTGCCCAAATTCCAATTAATTTAATGACGATCCCCAAAAGTTTCGTCTCGATCTTCCGCCTCGAATTGCGATTATTTCTTTTTTTCGTTGCAATAGCAGCCACGTCGAAAAGAAGGCGGAGAAACTGCCGAAACTACTTTGCAAGCAGTTTCTCGCGTGACTATCTCCAACTAGTTTGGAACCGGTTGCACGAAACTTTCGTACGAACCCCTCCATTGTCGCGTTCCTCTTGATGCTTGACCTCCTCGCCGTTGTCATCCCCTCGCGAGAAGGAAATTATGTTAAATCGAGAAGGAAAATGTAGTGCTCGAGCTCGAAACTCCTTGAAACTATGCGAACTTCGTTCATATGAACGAAATTTTACATGGTATCTAATTATCTAAAATCTCAAACTCTAACTCCAATCATCTATTAAATTCACTCGTATAAAATTGTAGATTTATATTTATGATATAAAATAAAATAGATAAGAAAATTCATCAAATTGAAATTCTTCCACTGTCTGAATTTTCATTACTTTTTATTATTATCGTCATGAATATTATTTCATTTATATGAATATCTTTTTAATGTAACTAATGTAATTTTTAATCGAATAAAATGAATTTGAACGACGATAAGTAAATTTTAAAATATATCTATCTGTACCCTTTATAATTCTTTTAATCAATGATCGCGACAAATCAAAAACCAAATTATATTTCATTCCGCGATACAAAAAGAAAAATTTCTCTCGTCTCAGAAACCACGAACGATAATATTTATCGATAAAAATGACGAATCCGTGCAAATTCTCATCATTTAGTTACTCTCGTGCATTTAATCCCCTCGGGATTAAACCGACTATTTAACTTTCACCCTTTGTCTTTCACCCTCCTCTGTTTTCTTTATCCAACGAAGAATCGCGCAACAGAAAATGAGGGAAATTAACATTGGTCGAGATCGAGTAAAAATTCTGAATAAATTCCTTAGAAAAAACCTTACAATCGGGAGAATTTAACTTTGTCTTTATAATTCCTTTTCTTTCCTCCCCCAATTCATCCCCTTTATAAAGATCTTGCGGGATTTCCTCCCTCACACCGTTTGTTTTCATCATCTTCTCATCGACGCTTGGAAACTTCTTAAATTACAGGTATTCTTGGCGGGGAAAGGGTGAAAGTTTCGGGTAACAGAAATTTTCAGAGGCGGAAAACCGCCAACAAGGATGAAATAAAAGAGAAGAATGAGAGGAACGCGAAGATAGGCCGTTGGAAAGCTCGTGGAAACCACTCGTTTCGAGTAGACAATTCAGGGGATGAAAACTTGCAGAATTTTCCGGAATTTTCAGTTCCACGCTCCTTGTACCAATTAAAAGGCTGAAAATTAAACTAATTAAAAATACCTGACCAACTCTAAGTGGCTTCGAGCTCCGCCCCGTAATCTTTCTCGGTAACAATGAGAGGATGAAAATCGCGCTCATTAAAGGCATTGCTGTTCAAAGGTTCTTTGAATATTTTTAAGGAAGTCAAAAAAGAAAAGAAAGAAAGAAAGACTATTTTCGAATTCGTTCAATTGAAGAAATAGATTGTTAACGAGGTACTTTGCACGATGTATGAGTATATTGGAATTTTGAGACTCATAATAATGAGAGATAATCGATTAATTTTGTAAATGAATTTTCATTGTTCGAAAGATACAAATGTATAGATGAACTTTTAACGAGTATTAAACTTTATGAATATGTAATATGCAAAGAGAATTAAACCAATCATTAAACAACTACAAACATTAAAATACTATGCAATTTCCAATCCGTGACAATTTTCATCCTTTTGAAATTCGATATTGAAAATTGTTGAAAGAAGTGAAAATTTAAAAAAAAAGAACTTGTCCAATAATTCCCTCTTTCATAAATAATATTTTACCATAGCAAACATTGTCACTTAATGGAGAAACACGGAAAAATGAGAGGAACCAGAGTGAAATATCTTTAACCCTTTACCACGACAGGCTTTAGAGATCAGGCATTCGTCCCTCTCGCAAAGGATTCACGGATTAAAGGGTGAAACTCGCGGTGACCCAGTCTCTTCTTGCTCCTCCGCGTCCTTTTTCACTCGGGAAATTGCACCAGGGGATTATAGCAACGACCAATTCCACGTTCATCAAGAGTGCAAATCTGAGAAGACCGTGGTCGCACGGCTTAGAACAGACGCCAAAACCTCGTTTGACATTCATTAGGTCTTTTATCGTGAAGAACAGCCGGCCAGCCTGGTTTTACGTCGTGTAGATATAATTATTTAAATCAACATTTTTGGGCTTAAATGCTCGTTTCTGAGACAGACTGAAATGAGCCAATCTTGCGGAGAATATGGAATATAGAATGTAAAATAGAGAAATTCGTTTTGAAAGAATTAAGATCGAAATTATTTTCTTCGATCAAAATTTCTTCATCAAAAATTTTTCCCACATATATAAAAGGAAATATTATATTTCAAAAATGAAAAAAAAAAAAAGAAATTATTAAAACTAAGATACAATCCCTTGAAAACATCATTGACAATAATAATCGATAGATGGCAGCATCAACTTACGTTCAAGAATCAAGAATCCAAGGCAATATAACAGCATCCCTGTATTTTTACGCGACCTTCGAATCTGCCACGCTGGCCATGAAAAACGGATGGAAGGTTTCGTTTACGAGGCGCGAAACCGATACGATCTTCCTCACCCGGTTCGTTTCCATCACCACCCTCGACTTCCTTTTGCTCTTCGTCTTTCCTGCCTTCGTGTTTCCCCCCTCGGTCGATGGAGGGGGATGGAAAAAAAAAGAAAAAAGAGTAAACGGCGGAAGAGTGTCCTCGATCACGGGAGGCGGGTTGTTGGAAAACCAAAGAAACGAGCGAATTTGTTTTTCAGAGAGAAGATACTCGGACCGATTGAAAATGTGGGTTAAAGGGGATGTAAACAGAGAAGAGGAGAGCGAAGGTAAACGCTATGAGAGGAGCGGATTTCCGAGGAGGAAAAAAAGAAGATAAGATTTCAAAGTCGAGTTTTCGAGAGATAAGTGAACCATCTTCTTGTTGGTATACGCGGTTTTAAAATGTAGAAGAGGTTGTTGAAGAATGTGAGTTTAAATATCGATTATGATCATAGAAGGAAAAGAAATTTAGTAATGAAATGTGACGAGTATTAAATAAAGTGGAAATAAAAGCAATATAATATTATTGGAAAAGAAAAAGATTATGTATCTGTTTTATATTGCTTTGTATATTTAATTATTGACTAATAATATAATGGAATTAATCTGGAAACAATATTATTTTCTATTCATTTAATATTAATTTTATTAAGTTTGTTATTATCTTTCTGCTATTATTTTATTGTTATTTATTTTTTGTTTTTTTGTAAGAAATTGTATCATACGTTTTAATCAAAGATTATTAAAATTTTAAATTTTTAAAATCCTCTAAATTCCAAGAAAAAACAATAAAGAAGAACTGTCTTACTTTAACGTAATACATGTCAATATATTGAGACTGTAAGAAGAACAATATTTATGAAACAACAGATTTATGAAGTTGAACAAACAAGTAATTTCAGTGCAAACAGAAATTGATAGGTACCGAGCAAACAATTTCACGATACTATGCTGATAGCAATTTCAATTTCTCTCTATTAATAAATAAAGAAAGCAAAATTGGAAACTAAATTGGTAGCGATTAACAGATAAGTCCGGTATCGACGTGCAATTTATTGGAATTTTTCGATGAAAATTATTTGAAAGTCATTTCAAAGTATTTGAAGATGATTTGAAAGAAAGAAATTTCTGTCTATTGTTTATAAATATTTTCTTCGTATAATTGGAATAAAAATGATTTAAATTTTCGAAAAGATAATCTTCTCATTAATGAAAAAATACATATACGTAGTTATAATTAAAATAACGGAGTATATTCGAGTTCTAAAACACTTTCTAAATCCCGATACAAATTTTGCAGCTGATTACTTATTCGAATAACGCAGATTCTATGATAAATGCTTCCCAAATATAAATGTATCGCGTGACAATACTCAAAAAGGATACAGAGGACATTATTTCCGTGGAATTATTCTGACAGTTAGTATAATTAACGTGTTTTCTCGTGTATTCTGTAGCACCAGCATATGAAGTTTACAGACAGAATGTCGATATAGAAAATTGACGAGCTATGTGCGATATTTAAATGTTAATCGTATGCATCTCCAGATTTAACGCAATAAACACGTCATTCGTCAAGTGATCGGTTAATTGTACGAAAATTATATGAAACTCGTAAAACATGAAGAGAGAGGGGAAAAAAGAAAAGAATAAAATTGAATCAAATGTAAATCAATTATCTCGTAAATGATAATGATTAAACAATAAAAAATAAAAGAAAAGAAATTTAGTCATTTAAATATTAATAATTTGAAGATTAAAATAAAAATGATTAATTAATTAATTAAATCGCGTCAAAAATATTTTTGATAACAGAACAAAAATATATAGATATTTAATAATGTTATGAATTGCTAATAAATTTTAATAAAACTATTCCTATAAATTTGATCGATAAACTTTAAAAATATTCCCCGATATAAAAAAGGAAAAAAAAAATATTCGTTATCTTTCCAAATCCAAAACGCGAAACAACGTTTTCCTATTATTTTCGAAATATCTAATCCGACGATAGAACAAATATTTTTGTACAATTCGGAAATGTAACCACCCTTCCTCGTCCCCAATAACCGGCGACAGTTTGGCACAGAAACGAAGGGGAAAGAGAAAAGAAAAAACAAAAAACAAAGCAAATTTTTCTCCAACAATCAACTCTCAACGAGACAAGACAATGCAATAAAAAAATGGTCGTTTGACAAAAGAAAAAAAGAAGAAACTCTCACTCGTTGCGCAAAACCGACCCAGAATGTGGACGGTGCACGAACAAATAGAAGCGGGAATGTCCAATGAGAAAATACCTTCCGCGTGGCGTACCAATGAACGTCGACCGGGTATTAACAAGAGAATATTTTTCGGCAAGGTGATATTTACGAAGACAGGGAGGGCCCTTCCGTACAAACCTAGTTGGACAACGATGTATACGCGTATACAGACTTGTATTTAACCGTGCATACCCATAAATACGCGGAAACCATCGTACACGCGACCATACGTTTCCGTTTGCAGACGCCCAGTGTATGTACACGAAATACGCATCAGCGAGAAGTGGCCCGGCCACGTCTAATACGTGTAATCAGCAAAGGCCGGGGCGTAACATCTGCATAAATGCAATGGCTTACAGGGATGCATATCATAGGCGAGGCCCGTGGTCCTGAGTTAGACATCCTGTCATTTACATAAATACATTTCGATGATTCTCGTAAAGTTGATTCGAGTGTCAAAGACGAGGAATTTTTTGGGGGTGAAATTTATATCGTGAAAAATTACTGTTTGTAATTCAAGTGTATGTTTCCTTTATTTAAAATGAAATTGTGCGTAAAGAATTGAATAATCGAAAAGAAAACACAAATTATTGATTTCAATTATTTTAAGAATTTTACCATAAGATCCCAGGACGAATAAATCCCTCGAGCATTTTTTCAAGTTATTTCACCCCTTGATATCATAAACTACCCCTATTATAATTTCACAATAACGAGATACAACCAATTCGCTTCGAGGAAATCGAGGTATCAATATCAGTGGGAACGATCAAATTTCGAAAATCGAACAAAATTTTTCCGATATCGAGGAAATTTCATTATTAATAAGCACACGACGATAGGAAAGAATTCACTCTTATAAGTTTTTTTATAAAATACCAGAGTGTCAAGTTCCTCAGATACCTACTTGCCAAGAAATCCTGTGGAACTTTCATATTCCCTTCACAGTCGGTTTTCTTATTTTAATTAACCCTTTGAGGTAGTTGCTCCCCCATGCCTTTGAAATCGTTACGTTCGCGGTGTTGATAAGCAGAGACTTGATGAATGCCGAGATTCCTTTTGTTTTGCTGATATAGCGTTCGTTTCAACAAGCTATACAAGCGAAAGGAAACCTCTTGTCGAATAAAGATTTGCCTCTGGCTTTTTATTATTTTCATTACTATTTACATATTTAAGATTGAATTCGTTGATTTGGAAAATATTATAGAATTGTTTCGTACAAATTATATAATCAATAAATACTCAATTGTATTTCCAATAAAATTATAATTATACAATTATATTTTTTAAAATAACGTGAGATATTTTTATCGCACGATCTTTAATTTCAAATATCTTAAAAATAAAGGAAATATTCGAAAGAAAATCCAACAGATGCAACGTGGTAATTCGAAAATAATAAAATAACGAGACAGCAACAAAGGATGGCAAGATGAGATAACAAGATTCGCCTACAACAAAGGATCATACCACCACCGATTTGAATCGTGGATCAACTATCGACAAGAGAACCGGATGGTCTGCAATTTATATCCGGTCCCGGCCAATCCCACCACGGTGTAACGTCTGATCACGTTCGACTCGATCGTAAATTTAATTGTGTAACGAGCAAACCGTTCGCAGATCCGCCACTCTCCTCTCTTTCGTCTCTCTTTGCTCGAGACCGCCATCTCGTTCGCGTGGTAACAGCTCGTAATTACTGGCCAATGCGGCCAGCCATTGATCCCGAGGACCATTTGTTTCCACGAAGATCCGAATGCATTGAAAGAGGAACACGGAAACAACGTTTCGAATTTTTCTTCGGGCTCGATCAACGTTCACCTTCTCGAAATCTGATTTGATTCCTTTTTTTTTCGTTCGTGGATGAAGAATTAAATAAGATTAAAAGTATTCGTCTGATCTTGATATGTAGAGAAAGTATTTGAATTACGTTATATTTAGATATTATTTTACAATTACTATTACTTATTTAATTTAATAATTCTATCGCGTAGAATATGATATGAAAAGTAAGGATTATGTGTAGATACTTTGCAAGCACTCAACTTTACGATTTTCTGATGGATGCTAGGATTGTACAAAGTGAATGTGTGTTAAAAAAAAAAATATAATAAAGACGAGATAAAATGGGAACATTTCATGAGGATCCATAATACTCAAATTGAGATATAGAGAGTATTTCTTTTTTTTTACATATCGTGGAATTGGAAATATTTTCTATTTATAATGTATATAACTATATATTTCAAAAATTTAAAAAAAGATCAAAGCTTGGTATTTTTAATCAACGGATTGTGATACGATACAATGATTGTTATCAAGTTGTTCGTTTCGTTTCTATGGCATCAAATTTCTTTTCTATAAAATGATAAATGCAAAATAAGGAAATTTAGAATTTAAACGAAGAAAATATTTTTCAATGTCAAATTAATACTATTTATTCTATAATAAATAGTATCGTGAATAAATATACATTTTTAGATAATGTTAGATGTAGAAATGTTTGCATGTACTTGCGCGAGTGAAAGAAAAATTGTTGATGATCGAGGATTAACTGGATACGAGGGAAATCTGAATGTACGTGGAGCGTGAAATAAAAGGGAGGTAAAGCGGATGGAAAGTAAAAGGGGTATCAAGAGAAATAAAAGAGAAAGTGGGATGGCTTGTTGAAAGATGGAACGAGTAAAGGAGAGTTATGAGACTCGGGCACGCAGAATAACTCTATTTATTTTTTATATCGCTTGCAGATGCAAATGAGGATGAAATGAAACTTTATACCACTTGAAATATTTCAATGTTTCGAGAGCCGGGTAAATTAACTTTTTATAAGTACGATCTTGTGGCACTTTGAACAATTTCTGAATAAAAGTTTTAACGTTTTAATAACACGTTATTTTGCAATGTGAAAAATATACGGTTAAAAGAAGAATTTCAGAAATTATTCTCTTTTCAAATATTTTCGCTTCTCTGTGGATTCGTATGCAAGTTACAATATTGACGTTCCATGAATTCTGTTTTTAATTTTTATCTTTGTATTTTCATTTACGTTGAACAAATATTTTCATTCTGATTATAATGAATTTTCAATGCAAAACAGATTATGCACGATATATTTGTATTTATCGATTAATTATCAAGTAGATTTAAAGTAATCTTCGGAAAATCATTGCAAATATTCGTAATCGTAATTATTTTTTTGAAAAATTTTATTACAATAATTTTCAGCAATTGTTCATTTTAATAAAAGTATATTGCGATCCTATTAAAGATATTTTTATTAAGTCTAAAGAGAAAGCTATCACCGATTGACTTTATTATGAAATGAAAACGTGATTAATCCTGTTCCAATTAGAATTAAAGTTAAATTGAATTAATAATACAATGCGATATATAAAATGATAGAAATTAATACTTTACCTTATTCATAAAATATTCCAAATTTATTTTCATATCATATTATTATTGTCGTTTTAAATTTAACTAAAAATATTGAAAAATATCAATCTAACTTTTTGATCAGAGTCTATATGTTACTATTATTAAACGAATCAAACCTATTCAAACTCTGAATTTCAGATTCAATCTCAAACATCAATCTTTTTATTCGAAACACAATATTCACATCGTAAGAAAAAAAAAAGATCGATTAATTACCTGTGCTACAAAGCAAGTTGACATAAGCACGTCAAGCGTTCGAACCATTCAAGTAGCTGTAAACAGCTCAGAGACACAGCTTTATGAAGCAAATTCCCCGTACAAGTATCCAGTGTACAAAATCGACGTTAAATTCCGGTGTCGATGCGCCACTCCTCCGATTTCAAACTTTCCAACAGATTTGAAGGAAGGTGTGGAAGTTGGGCGGCAAACTTTCGTCGCCGACCTTCCCATCTATCGAGTGGTAGTGAAGTTAAAACGGCACGTGTCCCAAATAAATTGGACCTAGAAGCGACCTGCGATTGATCAGCTGCAGTTAAGTGGCTGTGCATTGTCGGACATATTGCGCGCACGTGCGCCGACGAAAAATCGAAAGTATCGGGCGGAAACTTGTGGAATCTGGCGCGAAACGTAAATTAAATTTCGCACGTTGAATATTGAAAGTTTGTTCAACCGAGAAATTGAGGAGATGCTCCTGCGAAATCGCTACGATTAGGAGTTTAAATGAAAAAGAATCCAGAAACGTTTTTTTTTTTAAGAAATATTTCGAGAGGATTGGAAATTATTTGTAAAGAATAAACTTCTTTAGGAAGCGTTTTATGAACGAATAATTTAAATATAAATGGACGTTGAAATATCGAAAATTTGTTGGACCGAGAAATTGAAGAAATGTTCTGTAGATTAGCATTTTAAATGAAAATGTCGGGACGTTTAAGGACAATATAGAATTGGGAATTTTTTGCGATGAATAAATTTGTCTATGAAATTTTTGGTATTTCAAAAAATAAAATATATTTTTATTTTTGTTAAAATATTTCTATAGAGTCAGCCGAGTGTAAGAATCAAAAATTCTTTGTAAAATCTGGAAAAGAAGAAAAGTAGAGAAACGAAATTCTCTTCGTAAATTTTTGATATTTTAAAATGGGGCAAAGTATTTTTATTTTTATTGAAATATTTTCACACTTTCAGCGAAATATATGATTGGAAATCGTTTATAAAAAAGAAAATTCACCATACATTTCCAACGTTTCGCAAAGAATTGATGCATATTTCCCTCTTTATTAAAACAGTTCCATAGTTCTAACAGAATATAAAATAGAAAATTTTTCATAAAATTTTTAATAAAAGAAAATTCTTCATAAATTTTTGACGTTTTATAAAGAACGTAAAATATTTTTACGTTTATAAATATTGTTGATTACATCTTTATGATTAATATACATTCTTTCAAAAAAGTGACGAAGAGATAAGAATTATGCGATTAGATACTCGTAAGAATCAATATCGACGATATTTTCCTGTTTACCAATGTGAAAGAAGAACGTAACAGTATCGAATTGGATTAAATTAAACAGATAACAGAGCGTGACGAGGCCGTTATTATGCAATACTCTCAGGTGTATAATTGAATTGTGCCGTGTGTTGCTCGTGACGGTGTAACACTCTTGTAAAACATCAATTAGCCACGGTCAATTTAAATTAACACATGTAGAACATCTTACGCAGAATCTCTTCATAAAAAAATATGCAAGGATACATCTCGTCGCTCGATGATTTTCATAATATTGCAACAATTGAATCTTTGTTGTTTTCCTTTGGTGAGAAAAATTTCGTGAAAAATTATTTTAATAAATTACATCGATACGCGCATTTAATACCTTGATACACTTAATATTTTCATGGGGTGATTACAGGAAATAATATCTATAATATCGATATTTCGTTCTCTGGGGGATTTATATCTTTAATTCGTTGATTAAAATGCAATGAACCGTGAAACAAAAGCATGGCGAGAAAGGATTTATGAAGGGCGAATTCCATACTGATTAAATCTTGATTACTTTGTAATAATACATTAAAATATTGATTGGATGATATAGGAAAATTTATATTATTCTAGCGAGTTTATTATATTTTGATGCAATTAAATCAATATTATTCGATATTGTTTCTAAGATATTCGAATTTTCTCCCTGTATAATTGCATTGTAATATTCTTCTATCCTCATTTTTATGGGATATTCACGGATCTGATCTTTTACAGTAAAAGATTTCTTCCGATATCTCTGACGAGACCTGAGATCTTTCATTATGAAAACGTCGCAGAATATGATAATAAAATGCGAATTTAACGTAACCTTGGAAAGCAATCGACGATAAATAAGCATTATGGAATAACGGAGGTAGATTTAATAAAGACATATAAAAAAAAAAATAAAAATTTCACAATTACCATTACTCTTAATTCGATGACTCTCATATTTTATATTTAAAGGAATACGGTGCATTAAAATTCAAATATGACCAATATATGTATGTTAAAATTTACAATAATTAAACTTCATCAAAATATTCTACGAAATTTTCTGTTACTTCTTTCATGTGCTGTATATAATGTAATAAAATAGATTTTTTTTTAAAGAAAATGCGACAATAAACAATAATAGAGGTTGACTCATCGTTGCTCGAATCAGAATTTCACAGATGAAAACACAGATGGATATTTATAAAACGAGAGACGGCCGAGGCAGACCGCTGGTCGATCTCCTGAGAATAGATCTCTAAACCCAGTTATGCGATTTATTCCGAGCCGGATCGCTAGCTATTTGGAAACCTTCGATTTTCACCGGAGGAAAACAGGGAGGAGCTCGTGAACGAAAATGAGTTTTATCGTCGCTGGTTATTTGTTTCGCCTTTTTCTTTCTCATTTGCCGTAAACGACAAAGGTTGACAAAATGGCATATGGGTTTCCTCTTGATTCGATTTTCTCGAACTTTTTTTTTTATTTAGAGACCGAAATAAAATTTCTCTTATATATTTTCACTTTAAACTTTTTCGAGATTCGATGTTTAATTTGTATGTAAATAAATTACAAAATACATATTGTAAATTATATCTTTTATGTATTAATTTCTTCAAAAGACGGTTTATTTTTTCCTTTTTTTTTTTTTTTATTCTTTAACAATAAATGTAAAAATTCTATATTTTAAAACATTGCAATACATATTGGAAAGGATCAATTCATAGAATTAAAATCAACATTTATCAGATGCAAAAATATGAAAGGCCACAAAATAATAACGAGAAAACAAACATTTGTCATTAACTGTACACATAATATATTTTTTTTGTCTTTTAACGATATCTATACATTATTTATGCAAATAATTACGCTATCCTCGAGTATGCAAATTCGTTCTAAATATTCATGTGTATTCAGACACGAACCGATAAAAAGTAAAATCACTTGTCCACTTCCTGACGCTTTTCGATGCTAATTAACCAACGAATCGAGCATCAGCGTCGAATTTATCATTCGAATTTGTCGTTCCATTCGTTTCGTCAACACATCGTCTGGCGAACGACGTAAAATCTATTCTCGAACGAGAGAACACGTGACTCATCCGATGGCGAAACTCATTAAATTAATCGACGATGCATTTCTCATCTGGGAATCGAAAGAGAATCTCAAAGGATATCCAAATGTAACTAATCTAACCGAAGAATCCCCACCAACGAAATTAAATTCGAGCATTTCGCACGAAAATGCACATCTACGTGAGTGAAAATCGTGAAAAATTTGAAGATTTTCATAACAATTCATTTTTATTTTTATTTATCTTTGAAACATTTAATGAAAAATTTTAATATGATTGATTAGAAGAGTTTCTGAACAGAGTTTTGTTAAATATTTATTAATATCTTGAAAAACGTGTTTAAATCAATGACGTTAAGATGTAAATAAGATACAAGTTTTTTCCTCTGAAGATTACTAATGTATATTAATAAATGTTAAATAAGATGATTGTAATTGATCACGTTTGCTAACACAAACAAGAGATGATATTTTTTAGATTATTTTTTTGAAATCAAATTTAATATTTGTAAAACGCAAGATAATTTAGTTGATTCTCGAAAGGATACGAAATTTTATTTTTAAAATCGAAATTAATCAGATATTCGTATACTCGAAGAATATTTAGATTCGATCTTGAAATGAACCAATTTTATTTTTGCTCGTAGACCAATCTTTTATTAACCCGAATACAATTCAAAACTGAACCAATTTTTTTATATTTAACAAATTTCTAAAATTGATTTTCTCGAAAATTTCAAACGAAAAAATGTTATTTTTTTTTTTTGGATTTATTTTTACATAAATAATATTGCTTCTATTTGATTTATTACTTTCACATTGTATAAAGAAAATTTTATTTGAAACTTCCACTATGCTTCTATGTATAAACATTCAATAAACGTACAATGTAATTTTTTTAGTATTATATTTTATATAACACGTATCATACGATCTTTCAATTTTACGTGTATAATATGATATTATTCATACTTATTTCACTATAACCTACAGTGCATGGATTTTCTAATAACACAGCAGTATGTGTTTTAAAATAGCGGAGTACCTCTTGTTTCAAAACAACGTATGGCTATGTGTATGGAAATAATGTAGCGTCAAGAATATCGGAATATCATAATAATATACATTTCCGAATAAGTAAAATTGTATTTTTTCTTGTAGAACATGAAATAGAAGATCAATATCAATTTTAAAACACAAGTATCATTACATTTTTCTTCTTAATGTATTTTTACGTTAAAGAGAACAATATGTTATAGTTGCTTTTAAAAAAAATTAAGAATATCTTTAAAGCATTTTAAAATTTATATATTCTTTAATCAAAAAGTTTCCCAATCCAAGTATCCAATATTTTTTGATTACAAATTTATCATCGATACTCTAATAATCTATATTTTAATGATTCAAAATCTTACTAGTAAATCTATCTTACTAGTAAATCTACAAAGAAGACCTATAATTTATATATGATATTTATAATCCTTTCTTATATTCAATCTTCATTGGATCATAATAGAAGAAAAAGACAACACTTATATGAAAGAAAATTCCCACTTATGTAACTTTTATGTAATTATCACTCATACAAAGAAAATTCCACAGCAAAATGTGGAATTCTTATATTATGAATGCAAGATAAAATATTCTATAAAATTTAAACGAATATTGGCTCATTCAGGAACTACAAGGAATATCAATTACTTTCAATCCTTAACTAAAATGCGCTCATTCCGTTCAAAGAACACGGAATCGGTGCAAACCAATTGTAGATATCGGTTGATTGTCGGTAATACGATTATGCTACTCGAATCCAATAATCGGATTCTGCATTGAGAAGTGATGGAACCTTCGGTTAGACAGTCCTGATAGTCTCGATACTTATTTGTCCAAACGATTCCGTAGGGGATCTATCAATTCTGATCTGCTCTGATCTCCTTCCGGCCAGTCTATTATCCTGAATTCGTTTAACTCTATTATGCATCGATGCGTTTCAAATGGCGTCTATTTTCATATTCATGCATACGTACATGTAAAGATCGATGTCAGATTAATACACGAATATATCGAGATAGAAAATATTTTTAAGAAATTTTTGAATAATTGATTTCGTTACAAATTTGGATGGTGAATGAATATATGGACAAGGATTTTTTAAAGTTTTGATTAAGTTTAAATACTTGAATTTCAGATTTGAAACTGATATCACTCGGTTGATTCATTGAACATTGAAAAATTCAATCGAATCTAATATCCATTGTAATTTTTTTCGTGAAATTATTTATTTATTTCGAAAATAAAACTTTGCTCAAAAACGTATTACATTTCAAATATTCAAACGTTCAAATAATAATAATAAGTTTGCTAACATTGAAATTAATTTATTCGAATAAAAATCAAAAAAAGAATGGCAATTTTTATCTAAACAACAAACAAACGTTTGAAAAAATTTAGAAATCTTAAATCAAATCATCTATTTGATTATTAAATTATAATTCTCAATATAAAACAAATATAAATTTGTGAAATGAACAAACGAAATGATGTTTGTTTTCCATTAGATTTTTCAACAAATATATTAATTAAATTTTAACGAAACATTTGAATATTTGAATATACTATTATATACGAATAATGGAAACTCTATATTATTATCTACAATATATTATTCGTTATATCTTTATATATACATTTCTATGATCTCGTTTATTTTTGAGTACGAATGTAACATTCGATCAACTTTAAATAACATTCGATAAAAAATCACATGTGGAACTCGTCGAGGTATCAAACGTTCGAATCACTCGAAGTATTTTTGATCAAACGAAGACAATTACTAGACTGGCACTTGACCATCGACGTTTCTATTACCCGGTTCTTGCCGCTCCTATCCGATCGTTACTCACGTTTCCAGGCCGTTTGCCATCGCTTATGGACTCAATTTGTAAATCCCAATCGGTGGACAATGAAACGAACAGAGAAGGTGAAAGAGGCGCGAACTTGATCGCATGGAAACTAAGAAACTGACTCGTTCCAGTCAATGATTCTTTCCCCCAATTTCTCTCGACAAATCGTATATTACCTCGATAAATATTTCTAGACATTTAATGCTCGATAATATTCAGTTTTGTAATTTTTTAAAAAGGGACGATATATAAATGTGATAAATTAATTTTTGATTCTTCTCGAAATGTTTTTTGGACAAATATTTTTAAACAGAAATTATACACATGTTAAATTTTTATTAAATTGTCAAATATAAGTGCAATCGATTAATGTAAGAATTATAGGAATAATATTCATCGAAAATATTTGTTATAAAGTGGAATTAAATTTTTAGTTTAATAAATGCTTCGTTTTTCCGGGATATCGATTTTGAAAAATTGTCAAATACAAATGCCATCAACTGCAATTATTCCGATATTTTCCAATGCATATTTTCGAATAGGGAAAGAATCATTTACATTATTTCAAGTTTTCAATATTATAATATCGTTGAATATTAATTCGCATTAGATGAAAACGAATTTATAACGAATCATTATATATTATATAACGCTAAATTGATAACTTATTCGAATGATACTTGCAATAATTAATATTATACAATGAACTTCCCATTAAAAACGTGAATAAATAATTCACGTTTTATTTCACTTTAAATACGATTGTCGGCCAATTTGGATAATCCTCTATTATCTCCCGTTAGAGATTTTTACAAATAAAAGCGGTATCGGCCACGATTCAAAGCGGTTAATGGAGGAAGCGCGTATATTCGCGGCCATTCATTCACAATAATCGTTCAAACGTCCTTCGCTCGACGCATGCTAATAACATTAGCGTGACAACGCGGCTCGAGTTTACGATTCTATCACGACGGCGTTAATGAGCCGATTTATTGGCGTGCACTACAGCGCAACTATAGATTTAACGTGATAACCTACCAAGGGACAACCGTTATCATGCAAAACGACTTTCTCGGCTGGCATGCGACAAAAATGTTGATGCAAATCGGGAAAACGAGACTCGTGGTTTTCGAGACGGTTCGTTAGCCGGTATGCGCAAATAATACCCCCGCGCTCGTGCCATTTAAAAATTTCCATAACAATCGCGACTTATCCGTATGAATTCTTTCCACCCTCGGCAGAGAGAAAATAAGAGAAAAGATGAAAACGTGAGGGGGGAGGAGAATCGCGATTTGCTTGAGGGGTAATTCGAAACGTTCATTTGTGTGTTCCGAGATGAAATGTAGCGATTGGGGAATTATAATGACCTTTTCATACATTTCGTTCCTTTTTCAGGAATACGCATTTAAACGTATATCTCTGCATTAGATATATATTTGCTTAAACTGAGTTCTTTCTCTTTTGTTTAAGTGATTATTTTAAACGAGATGTTTTACGAATTTTAAAATAACAGCTTTAGGATTAATCTTTACAGGATATTTTGTTCTTGAAATTACAAGTTATTCGACTTCAAGCGCGAGATTTATAAATATATATTAGTAAGCTTCGCTTTGTGATCTCAAATGATGAGATCACTCCGTTAAAAAAAAAAATAGAAGTTTAATCCGCTTTTCTTTTAACCGCGAGCAACTGGATTGCATAATTTACAAATCCTATGAGCTCATCGCGTAAACGTAAAAAATATATTTCGAGGAGAGATAAATCTTATATATAGCTTTTTCTTTTATCGCGTGTTTTAAATAACGTCTTTAAATTTCAACAGTTTTGAAAACAACGTTTGAAATTAAAATTTTCTCGGTCGTTGTACGATAATAATTTTGATAATAATTATGGAACGTAAATATAGAATCACAAGCAATTCCCCTTTACTTCCCCCTATACTTCCATCCGTATCTAGATATATTTTTCGTGAAATATCTATAAGCTGGTTCGCCATTATTTTCTATGACATCTAGCCATTTCCTTGGCAACGTATCAGTTCCATTCTTGTGAGAAACTTGGATTCATGGTGAAAAATATTCCGAATAGGTAGTACTCATATTTCAAAATCCTTTCCTCGTTCGAAAATGTTGTGCAGTCTAAAAGAGGCAAACATCTGTTGGCGCCAAGTCGATAAATAGTGCTAATATTAGATATACATATTCGAGAATCGAAGTTGTTGTATTTATAAACGCGGAAATATAAAATTAATAATAATTTTTCTGTAAAATTTGCACCGAATCACCGATACGAAAATTAAATATCAAATGTTTGAAGTTTTATTTGAATCTGAATATTTGAAAAAGTGCAAAGATCGTTACAAAATGACACGTGTATTTTTAACTAAATATCACTGTAGCCGATTTCAATATGAACTCATCGATTTAACATATATACATTAACTTTGATGTGACATTGAATTCTATCCTTCTTCTAAATATATGAAATAATAATTTTCTCAATTTTTCATACTCCTGTTCTGAATAACTACTGTTATACTAACTTCTATTTAATTTTCTAAATTCATTTGAACTAGATTCTTTCATTTTTCAATACTTTTGATTATCTTATTTTGAAACAGTAAAGTGGAAACATAAGAAATCAAATATAAATTCATTTATAATTAAAATTAGAAGATCAAAATGATACTGGATAAAATAGATTCAAAGCTGCCAAGTCAACAATATTTCTCTGTCAAATCTTCCATTAATTCTCCAATCTATTAATTATATTTGCCTATTCAATATCCTCTAAAATTTTCAAGCAATCAAAATGTTTCAATTCTGATACTTTTCCACCAAATAAATATTTCGAATCGAACATCTATAAATCACTATTTCTTCAAAAATGCAACGAAAATTAAACCGACAAGATTCCTAATTGTACGCAGAAATCCCCTCCCAAAATATTGTTTCCAAGCAATCATATCCGCTTAGAAATTTTTCCATCGATCGAAACACAACAATCATATAGATGCGCACAATCGCCTTTCTCCTTTCCTCGCCGATAAATGTATAAGGTATCTCGGTTCGAGGACGTGTGTACACACCTTAACGATCCCCGGGGCCGATACGTAGGAAGCTGATTACTCATCGTGCCGTCTATGCCGAACGTTTAGCGACTTATTGTGCCTGGTTATTGAACCCCTGGGAGAGTACCCACCATATCCTCGCTGTGGCCCTCCCCACCACCCTTCTACACTCGCGGATATATAGCTTCCATTATAATTATACGTAGTCAGCTTATGTTGTACCTACGTGCATTCAAACGGATTGCGCAATAGAAAGAGACGCGACAATGGCACGTGCTTTATTAAATCGAGAGGGCATCGAAGATCGAGTTTCGAATCGAACGATAAGGAAGAGTCGGGGAAGGATTTATCGAATCTTCTCTATTTAAAAATTTTTCTTTCTACAGTGGATATTGTTAATCGATGGCACGCTGTCCTTCTTAGAGTCAGCTGGGATTGTTCGCAGTTTTAATTATTCAATTTTTAATTCTAGAACTCGCGAGCTGTATAAAATTATGATTCGCGTCGGGAAGATAAAATGGATAGATTTAAGTTTGAATTCGGGTACAGTTTTTTGTATCCTTTTACGTTTTCAAAAAATCGAATGAAATTCTAGAATAATTAATATCTCCATAAAAATTCAAGGATGAAATTTCATAATTTGCCTTAGCGAGAATTAAAAATCAACATTCGATAAAAATATCGAATAAAAAATAAAATAATAGAAAATAAAAATACACGAATAAAAACTCTCCGATAATAATTCCAATAAAAATATCAACTATCAATAAAAATCCCTTGTATCCGATTTCCAAAATGTCCATGAACCATCGCGTGATATAACTTTCATCGTTTTTTCCAAAATTTTTTCCAACAATCACAGCACTCGTTGTACGACACTTTCGATAATTCGACTTAAGGCGCCTTTACATCAATCTCCCCTCAAACTGTAACACGATCAGAGGCTGGTTGCCGGCCTAACTTCAAAATTTCTTCTCTATATAACTTTGCCCGATGTTCATTAATCCATTAATGAGTTAACGATCTGAGACGACAGAAGGCAGAAACTCGAGTTCCTTGCGGGCAGATCGCGAGACAAATGTAATTAATTAACTCATCGTGATCCAAGTTTTCCGGCTTATATATAGTATATATATACTTAGGGATATACTCTCAACCCTTCTTCTTAATGCGCACGAGATTGATCGCCATAATTTTGCGACCGTGTACCCACGCGTTCTAGAAATTCATAGCAATCTATTCCCACGAGCCGTGCACCGAGGTGAGGAGGGAGAACTGTTTGAAACTCGTGACAGCCTCCCAGGACGCTGCTACGTCAGGTTGCGCCTCTTCAACGTTCCAAACCTACGACTTCGATGGTTATAAGTCTCGTATAAGTCTGTTTTATATCCAATGTCTGTTGCGTTGTGAATAATATTGGGTATGGTCGATCGATAAATTTTGATACAGAGGATCTTCTTGGATCGTAATCGAATTTATGACCGATTTAGAAACGACGGAATTGTACAATAGGTTTTAGCAAGAAAGTGAAAGTATTTCTGATATTTTCGTGATATCGAAATGTAATAATATCTCTTAATGAATTAGATACCTTCATTTTATTATTTCTCCGAACGAATATCATTCACATCTCTTCAGTTTCAACTTCACGAATCTTTCTCAACTTCCGGAATCCGGGCGGAGAGAAACTTTAATTGGGGCATTTTACTTCTAAGTGGCAGACGATTTGTTAACTTGACTCTCCACATTGCGTATTCGCTGCGTGTAATACCGTGGAAAGGAATTAATTTTCGCGGAACACAATGGCCAGGAGGATATCGCGAGCAAAAGTTGCAGCGTGGGCGGTCCATCGCGAGACGTTACGACAAGAAGATAAACGACCGACCACGCGAGACACCTTCTCATCTTTGTCCGGATTTTCCACACTCTTGATCCTTGGTTTTCGCAATTTTCACCGGGAGGCTTTCACGAAGAAAATCTATGGAGAGAGCATGGATCGACGTGGGTGGCTGAACATATTGCGGCAAAACGATGGAAACTGGGCGACGTGACGTGTGGGCACGGCCTTGTAATTTCGAGTTTTATCGCCGACCGCGATTGAGTTCTTGAGATTACGAGTTTTCTTGGATTTGGGCAAAATTTGAAACGAAGAGTAATTATTTGTGATATTTATTTATTTCGAACTGCTAATGTACTATATTTGAAAATATAGGCGATATTAATTTATTTAAAATTAGAAATTTTAAGTATTATTATTTCGTTATTTTTTTTTATCAGTCGGTAGTTTTATTAATTATAAATTGAACTTTGATAGCTTTACTTCTGTTTGAATTACGGACACGAAAATTAAATTCGAATTTGGTGAATGACGTAATTCTGATGTGAATACGTGAACAACGTAATGATTAAAATAAACGTGCTCAACTTTTGGTTATAGTAGAATATATACCGATGGAATATACTGAGTGTTTTCGAAATTTGATGTACCATCAAAAAGGAGATTTAAAAATAAATTGAAAATATAGAATAAAATATTGTGTATACGAAATAATTATTTGAATAATATGTACGAATGAAGAACAATGGATAATATTTGAATAATATTCGGATAAAAAATTGAAGATATTTAAAATACTCGAATAAAAATTGTATTCTATGTGAATGTATAAATATTAAAGTTTCGAAAAATCTTAAATTTGCAATAGAAATTTGAATCTTGCCAGAGTTTATCATAGTTATTTTATACTATACCTAACAACTGAGATGTACATCGTTCCAAGAACAGATCAGTGCCTAATAAAAGATATATAATTATCGCGTTTTCAAGATATCGTCATAACTTCAAATAACAAAACATGAAACTTGTTGCATAAATAAACAAAATAAAGTAACAAAATGCAATCATTCATCACTTGGCAAACTCAAATATCTTTCACAAACAAAATTCTCGTGATAAATATATACAAATTCATTATACCCAAATCTTAAAAAATTATAAAATATAATATATAATATATAAAAAAATTAAACGTACATAAATAAAGAAATACTTCAAACAAAAGCATCATCATAAAATGAAAATAAAAAAGAACGATACATACAATAATTTTTCACGTATATTCCACGTATATTCTTTCTTCCTTTATGAATTCTTTCAATGAATATGAAAATCTCCAAACCTAAAAATCTCAAATAATATTCCAACCAATCAAAAATCACGTCCCAAATTTGATATCGAATCTCAAATTAATTCGCGTTCCAAAATTAACCGAACGTGTTTATAAATTAACATAAATAAACATTCGAAATCCTTTTGGGAATCTGAAAAAAATTCCATCCCATATTTTCGAGCATCCGTACGCCTAGTTAATACCCAAGGACGAGAGAACAAGGAAGAAAGCGCGGGGGTGGTTATCGAACGCGGTCCAGCGTGGCGTGCACACCGGTCGGTCGACAAATTTCAACCACAGAGCCAATATCGGGCGGAAAAACGCGTTTTCATCTGATCGAGGGCGAGCCATGGACCGTGTCGTTGCCTCGTTCGACTCGTGTGGGCATCGACGAGAAAGGAAAAGAAGAAAAGAAAAAAAAAGGGAAAAAAAGAGGGTCGGACCGGTTCGCCGCCGTTGTTGTATCGGAGAGAATGGAGAAAAAGGGGGAGGCGGGTCGAGACGAAGGCAAACGTATGACGTCGTTTCGCGGTTCGTGAAAATTCCAGCATTTCAAATATTAGAACGAGAGCACCAACCGGTCAAACATTTATTTAACCTCGCTTTCGGCCCTTCCCTCTACCTGTCTTTCGTCAATCCGCCATCAATCCTCTGTTTCCAACCCCTATACCCGATCCATGCTGCGAATACTATTTATTCCGATAATATTTATCCGATTCTTCGATAATTCTGCCGTATCTGTCGCTCCAGATCTTTGCAGATATACGAAATATTTGCGTATCAGATGTTAGATTTTCGCGAGTGTCGCAAGAAGTGGTGGTAGACGGATTTAATGAATAAGGGATGCAAAGATTTTCTGAAATTTTCTTGGATGAATAATTACGAGTTGAAAATAGCACGATGTTATAAATAAAAACGAACGATCCACACTTCGTTGACGTGACACGAAATTCAAATCGTCGAATCATGAATATCGTGAGCCGAGTCGAAGAGGATTCGCGGTTGCACAAGTCCTCTAAGAAAACACAGGCTCGTAGGATGTAATTTTCATCCAATGAGTAATTCATATCGATTCGCCTCGAGGAGGAAGTCAATCTCTTCGAGTATAGAGTGTGTTACACACAATGAACGCGATGAATCTCTATCTCCTCCTCTCCACCCCCGTTTTCAGCAGCCATTGTGGCGGAGAAACGAGCGTAGGTTTCATTGGAAAATCGGCGAAAACCTCGATCTTCGGGCTATGAACCGGGAATAATCGAAAATGCGATTCCTCGATACTACTTCACGAAATCGGGTGAGTTGCTTGGTATCGATCTTAACGCGAATCCGATATGCGACAGATTTAAACCACGCTTTTCGAGAAATAAGTGGTTTTTTTATCGCGCCCACTGAAGAATTTTCCATCTAGAACGAGGGAATATTTGAAAGGAAACACGAATTTTAATTAAGTTGAAGTTGGATTTGACATTTAAAATGAGGTACGTGTAGTTTTCTTCCTTTTTTCTCGCGTTTTTTTGATGGGATTTAAAGAGGTATTTAAAAGATTTTTTTTTTTATATTTAATTACATTTGAAATATGATTGTTAAGATCAGATTTAAATTGATATTTATAATATTTAAGGAAATGACAAATTAAGGGATTCCGTTTAAATGGAAATGGAATACATTTTGTTTTCTTTCTCGCCATAAAAATAAAATTATGTATCCAAACTAACTAAATATTCATTTTAATTACGATTTTTCTGCACTTCTTCCTCTTTCAAGCGACAAAAGTACTACGTACGCCATCTGTTAATACAGCATTATAATAGACTGGGGAAAAAATTTATATCACGATCGAAGCTAATTATTCTCGCAGTTTCTTCAAAATTATCTTCACAAAAATATAATTCTCGTTTACCATCTTCCAATTTAAAAGCTTTCGTTACACATTTTTTCATAGGATGAAAAAAAAGAAATAATTAAAATAATTACGTTTAACAATCTGGTCCGAACAAAGAGCACAAAGAGCTCAATTTAAATCCTCGTTACTATCCTGCCGTTTCACACCACGTCATTAACACCACGCAAAGAATTTTCATCAACGCACGTACATCCCACCTTTATATCCCTTTTTTCATCCTGGAATCGTCTCGTCGAATGGAGCATCGACTTTGCTAAATATATACGACTGCATCTAATCTGAGAAACTCGAACATGAAGTGAAAGCAACGGATATATATCCTGCATTCAGAGGTGTTCTTAATTAACACTAAGAACATTATTCGGCAGTCGTGTCGATTATTGAAAGCGTGCTCGACACGACTCGACTCAAGGTCCTCGAGATCTTGCATGATGCGAAATTAACGCCAACAGACTAATTTCTCTCCAAGCCGGTCTTAATTAATCCTAGATTCTTATCTTCGTCGTGATTTTCCACCGACACGCTTCCACGCATAATAACCGACCGATATGTGTATGAATATAGAAAAAGATTACTGGATCAAGAACGAGAAAAAGTCGTGAATTAATCCCCCTTAAAAAGGAGAAACAAGAAAGTGAGTAGTATCCTGCTGCGACCTAATTACATTCGTTGTCGAGGAACGTAAGATAATATATAAAGGAATGGATGATTGTGAAATCCTATAGATAGATAGATAATTGAAAATGCGATTATTAGTTTTGATTTTATTAGAGTTGGAAAGAGATGGCGCCAATAGTTTAATCAACGTAAGTGAATTAATAGAAAAATTTATTTTCATTTGATAAATAATTTCTCTTCTTTCGTTGGAATTTTTTACTCGGATATTTTAAATAATTATGAATCTGAACAAAGTTAAAGGACTTTCATCTAATGAAAGTATCATTTCCACGTGTCATTCATAAGAAAATACGAAAGAAAAATAACGAATTTATCAACATTATTCAATTTAACGAAATATATGTCGAGGAAAACGAGTCAAAATTGCGAGGAAAGACCTACTTTTTCTTTCCTGGCATTATTTCCAGTTCCCAGTAACACGTCAATAGATCAGGATCAGTGTCATCAATCTCTCACGGCTCTATACACGTATATACAGACTCTCATCCTGTTTAGTGTTGCTGATTTAATTTAACATGGCCTGAGACAAACAAATTTTTCTCATTGCGTTCTTCAATTCTTTCGGTAAAATAGCAAAAGCTGTATGAAATTTATATAGTTTTATCTTATTTATATAATTTTTCCTTAAATATTCAAGAAAATTTATTCAACTCATAATATAATATTACGTAAAATTATCTTACTCATTCTGAATAAATAGCTTCTATTTATCTTTCGTAATTGAACGAATCATTTTGTATAATCTAACCTCGTAATTTATAAGACCCTCTAAATATTCAACCTAAATTAGTAAGAAAGTTTATACGACTTAATATGTCTTAGTTGAAAGGCCTTAATTCCACTACGTTTACACGATATCTTTTCGTCCTCACACTTACTCGAAACATGCCTGCAAAGTTTGCTCATATATCTTAGGAAACAGTTTCTGTATAATTCAGTTGTCCCAACACGAGGTAGGTAAAGTACATCGAATCTCGTGGGATCAAAGGTATCAGAGACGGGTCTCGATGCATCTCGAAGGCTCAATAAACAAAATATTCGTCTCCAACAGAGTTCCGACTAATTATCTGTGATTAATTATAAAATATATTAAGCCCAGTATTATGCGATTTTAAGCTATTCAAAAAATAATATGCTTCGAAAAAAATAAAATTTTTAATATATATATGATTAATAATTGTAGTTCAAAACATTTTATGGAAAAGAGATATACTTGAGAGATGTATTAATATTATATAACGTAAGACTTACTTGGTTTGAAAGCCTTCGAATTCTTCTTGTTGCTCACTGATGGAAGCTTCGAGGTCCAAATAGGCACCATAGTCGCCATCTTTGTAGAGCTGGAGCGCCGTATCATCGAGCTGTAACAAAAAAGAGATATATTGTTAGTAATATATCCAACATTAAATTAATGAACTTAATTATATTTAATATGAAATATAATAGTGATATAAAATACACGATCTTTATATAGCAAAATATTTTAAATATAGATTAACATAAATTTTCATTTATATTTGACAATATTTAAATGCAACTATATAGTACATAAATATCAAATTTAATTTACTTATCTTTTTACTCGAATAATCACTTTTATATAATAATTTAAAATATAAAAACACTAACATAAATATAGATAATGTTCGAACATCATTGCACATTTTTACACAATTTAGACAATTTAATTACAACAATATATTTATAAAATAAAACTTAAAAACGTAACAATAATTACTACTCACGACAAACTATAAAATATAAAATGATCCATTTCACCCCCAATTCCCAATCAATCACCAAATCGAAATTCATACGATGAAATACAACTTCATACATCGCATAACCACTCGACGAGTGGAAATTACATCGCATCAGCAACATCACGCCACCTGACGGCGTAAAATAAAATTAAAAAGCTACCCAGCTGTCGCAAATGATAGGCAGTTAAGTATCGGTCAATTTTCTCCTTTAACCGTTTCGAAACGGTTCAAACTAGCCTCCAGCAAAGAGGCGACCTTTCACAATCCAGGGGCGGAAACTATTCCCAACTCGTCTCCTAATTTTAAACTTGCGATGCCACTTTGCGAACTAGACGGTTTCGTGAATTACACAGGAAACTCGTCTCTCCTTCCCCTTCTTTAACGCTCGACGACTTAAACACTTTCTGATTCTCGTAGTGGGTCCACGTGGAGGGGATATCGGGGATCGTGTAAATTCCGGTATCGGCTATAAACGTTCGTTTTCTATCCCCCGTCGAGCATCCTTGAAATTTTCGTGTCGGAGAAAATTGTGAGGGAAGGGAAACCGTTTCGCGCAGTGGAGCGAAGATTTGTAGCGTCGAGGTATACGGATCCAACAGGGGGAATTATTGGGGATGTGGAGAGGTGGATTCGAAGGGAATTCCTGAGAAGTTTGCTGAGGTAAATTGTAAAATGTAGTTTCGTTGTGTATAGCCAAGGCTGGAATACTGTTTTCCCCTGTTATCCTATGTTTCATTGCTGGTTTATTCAAATTGGTAGGATCGTGGAATTTAATCACGCATACTCGATCAAACGAATTATTGTGAAAAATGTGTTTGTTTGTAGTGACAAAAATTATCACTAATAAACCGATGATAAAACGTAACAATTATCTTCTCTATCGATCCAGCGAAATGATAGTTTTTCGATGAATCTTCTAAATGAAATGCGCTTAAAGGAAGATTCACTTTAAGCTCTTTTTCTCATTGTAGATTTTTTATAACTTCCAAGAAATGAGTTCAACGTACGAACAGACGACTTACGGGTCAACAATCTGGGTTAATGCAAGCTAATCTACTAAATTTATCTGCGGATCATTTGGTTCACGTACGTTTCCGTTTATGCAAGATGATAATCTCTTCATCTGACATCAGGTGGTCTCGATTCGCTGGACACGCGATATTAAGTCACTAAGTTACATCATCAAATCGTTTCAAAAATAGAAACATTTAGCTCGTGAATTATACGTACACGTAATGGAATTATATCAAAAACACGGAGACCGTATAATAATGACGATGAAAATAACTTTGTTAGCTGATTGTGAACAGTGATGGATAACTTTCAGTTCCTGCGTGAAACGAAAGGTAAAATTGATTTTTTATTTTGACTGCCAAATTAGAGGCACGCAAATTTTTTCACATCTTTTGAGTGTAAATTCAGATAGGAAAATTAAAATTTGATCAAAAAAAGAAACAAAAATCTTTTTCGTTTATTTCCGATTAACAAATCGTTCGACGATAAATCCTGAAAGGATTAAATAACGGAAATGAAGCCTTTCTTCCCTCGATCCGATTCTTTCCTCGAGACATCGCCGATTCCCAAAGGTTTCCACGACACGATGCCAGTATTTTTCGAAGAAATAAAACCACGAAGATGGTAGCAGAGAGATATTACGAAAAAAATGTGAAGGAACGATAGAAGTTGCGTGGCCTGGAAGAGACCTGGAGAGGTAAAGAGAAAAGGAAAGGAAGGTGTAAAGGAGAAAGTAACGGTAGATAAACCGAAAACAAGGAGAATGAGAAGAGAAAAATAGCGGCGAGCCGGTTGAAAAGCCGTGGACGAAAGCTAAATGTCCGCTTTAAAAATAGTCGAGCTACCTAGGTCGCTATATTTGTGATCCCTGTTGTCGCTGGAAAAGTTATTTTCCGCTTCCGACTTCATCGTGGCGTTCTCTTCGACGATACCTCGAAAAACGATCGTTTAAGAGGTATTAATTAACGTTCAATGGCGCGTCCGTTTTTCTGAGGATGAGATACGAGATCGTAGAGGAATTCTCTTCCTGATCTTCGATGTACAGAACGTTTTGCGATGGGTAGAACAGAAAAGGAACGAAGTGGCTTGATAATGGAGCAAAATAAATTGAAAACGAGTATTTAACTTGTGCGTGAGTTGATTATTTTTCTTCAATGATAGCGCAAATATATGTGATTGACTAGCATTAATTAAGGATTTAATTATCCTTTCGATATAATTGCTAAAGTTTCGTTCAAGATTTTCATTTGGATTAAATTTTTGTTTATCACTGTTATGTAATATTTTTATCCTTATTTTTCGAGTTAAATTTTACACTATGGTCAACCATAACACATTTTCCTCAATAAATTCCTCATTTTACCTAATATTTTATCTATCGTCCACCAATAATCTTTTCATTCACGATCTCATTAAAAAAAAATACATTAGGGATAACGATTGGTGGGTAAAAACTTGAAACAAAATACAAAAAAAAATACAAAATTGTGCGTGTACGCGGTTTATTCCCTCTAACGCCAACCAGAGAAACACACGCGGCTGACCTATATTTCTAAAAATCACAGCTTCAAAATAGTCTGCCGGTTATAATGCAGCGGTTCAGTCAAGCACGCGCTGCATTTCTCCGGTTTCTAGGCGTCCTGCATTCGATGGAAAGCGAATTGCCTTACGTAATCCACGTGTTGGAGCTGCGTCTATCTCTCTCTCTCTTATACTGGCCTTCAGGCGACAAAATTGGTTAACCGGAAACGCGATGCACAGAGAGCGCCACCGTAGAAGATGCATCACGACGATTGCATCGTAACTCCTAACAATACGATGACAGAGTGTTTGTACCTTTGCCTTTTGAACTTGCGTCACTTATGTAAGGAATATATTTAAGGTTCTCGAGAATTGTGTTGTTTGAGACACAAAATTATAATTTAAAAAATTTATATATATAAGAAAATTTAGTAGATAAATATATTAAATGCAATGAATTAATTAGTAATGGATTTTCTCTGTTTTTAAAATTGTCTGTCATTCTATTTAATTTTTCTGTTTTATTATATCGTGAAAAATTCCACTGTTTGGAATTCTGAGAAAAACCGTATTATAGAATAACATGGTAAATATTTATCTTTCCGCGTGTTGTGTATTTAATATTCACATCCGTTTAATGAAACCTATTAATATAGCCGATGAATTCATTCGATGAATCATTAAATAATATTTACCTTGAAACGAGGAGCGATTTCTTTAAAATAATAAAAAGTGTCGGAAATAATAAATTTTATATTTGCAAACATTTTAATAAATAATACCGAACTTAAACTGTAAATCAATATATAGAAACATAGTATAGAAAAAGATTTCGAAATATACATATATTAGATAAATTAAAAGAATAACAGATAAACTAATAGATAAACTTTAATATGCATGATAATACCTTTAATAATCATTTGTATAAATAATATTAACAACAGGGATAAAAAATAATTCCATTCCTGGAAGAAATATGAAAAATCTGCACGCTTAAGTTACATAAACAGTTTCATCAACATTCACTTTTCTACGAAGATGAAAAAAGAACCTGCTCCTAATGAATCCAGAGAATTATATCGCCGACACGAAATGGCAAAGTGAAAACAGTCCCCCCTCGTGCACGTTCGATCAGGAATCTAATTAATCATAACATTAATCCAGTTCTACCACGCTCTGATAATTCCCTCCCCGATCCACGCATCATGGGAAAGTTGTTTAATTAGCCACTTAAAGTCTCACGGGTCTCGTATGTCTTCCCTACGGACAGTTCAATGTTTCCACACGTCCCTCAGGATCCACGTTGAAGAAACTTTTCACGGATGCGCCGCTGTCGACGTGTTTCAAGTGGAAGCGATCTCGAGACCGCTTCTTTCGCGGAACGGTACGTCTGTTCTCTATCAAAAGACATGCCATAAGTAGTTGAAAGTATATACAGTCGATCGCAAAAGTATCGTATAAGGAAATTTTACGTGAAATTCTATGAAACTATTTCTTACTCTTTTTTCCTTAGAATCAGTTGAATATGGTTATTTCGCGAATAGGAGATTTCTTTCGTACAATTTATTTCTTACAGTAGAATTTCACACTTGAATATTTATTGGCGTTACTTCGATGAAGAGTGAAAAAAAATAAATAAAGTAAAAA
Source organism: Apis cerana (assembly GCF_029169275.1). Classification (NCBI taxonomy): domain Eukaryota; kingdom Metazoa; phylum Arthropoda; class Insecta; order Hymenoptera; family Apidae; genus Apis; species Apis cerana. The sequence goes on from NC_083857.1 coordinate 4,424,836, forward strand.
AAAAAAAAATACATCCGTACAGTTTATGAGTTTATACACGAGTTTATGAGGATGATGAAGTGTGAAGAAACGACAGATACGAAAAACGAGAGTTGAGAGATTAATATGCATTTGAAATCTGAATATCGTAAATATTCGAATATTGTAACTTGCGTATACTCGAATTCAATTTGTTTTTTTCAATTTTACTATCGTTTGGATCGAGCACCGAAGAGATTTTCTCCCAGTTAATCAATTTCTAATTTTAAAATCATTAGAATTACATGAAAGAATTAAGAATTGCATAAAAAAATGTTATAAAATATTATGAATATTAAGAAAGTGACGCAACGTTAGAAATATTATGACATTAAAAGTAAAGATTTATGACGAGCTACGAGTTAATCTCCGGTTAATCTACGGTATTTAATTTCAAATCTAAAGTTCATAATTTAATTTAACACCGTGAAATTACATCGACTATTTTACGTAAGAATAAGATGACTTGGATGGTACAGGAATTACGAGTTCGCTGTTCCATATTTAACTAAGTCGTACGTCGATATCGATGGGGAAAGTTGCAAGGCTTCTTCCTGTGATATAGCACACGATGACACAAATGCGCTATCTCAATTACAAGTTAATACGAGTAAAGTCGCAATGGAATGTGAATTATGGATGGATAAAGATCGATCGTTTGCCTCTGCAATTTCTGATTAAAAGTGAAAGTACATTACTACAAATTAGAAACGCGATAATCATAATAAATTCGATAAAAGTGAAATGGTTGATCGATTTAAAGATATACTCCATTACTTTTTACAAATTTTGAATTTTGAATAAAAATTAAAATTCGAATTTCCGTGACATTTGTATAAATAAATTTTCGAAGGATAGTAAACTGGAAATTTTATAAGATTTGGAAAATTATAAAAATTTCTGCAAAAATTACAAAATCTCAAGCATATAATAAACGTCTTCCTCTAACATTTAATTAATTACACATATACGCTTGCAAATAATTAATATTAATAAAACTAAAATGTACTTTTTAAAATCACTTTTTAAAAATTTTCGTAATATTCGTATTTTATTCGTCAAATAAAAATTCCAAGTCAAACCGTTGCTTATTAAATTAGCCCGAATGATCGTCACGGCGAGAGGACTAATCTAAATTAAACAACCGTTCAATTCGTAAAGAAAACGTTACAATTCCATTATGCAAATTCATCGGGTCGAAGCCGTTTTCCACGGAGGGAGGGAGGAGGGGGGTCGAAATAACGAAAAACGCTTCGAGGAAGAACCTGGAGGGCTTTACCTTATCCGTAGCCCCGAAGATAATGAAAATTCAAGAACGTCCGTCGATTTGACGGAACTCTGGCGGGATAAACGAGATAAACGAAAGCCTTTCCGAGACAATTAACCGAGATAGGCGAGCACGTTCTGCTCGAGTGTGCGAAACTTTCACGATCACCTTCTTTTTATTCGCCATCACCTGCCAGACTATGCACGCGATCGAGTAACGCAGCCCATTCACGGAAACGCACAATTACCCCATCGATCGATAGAAGAGATAAGCACGGTCTAAATATCGAAAATAGGCTTGTCTGAGGATACTTGATCGGTAAAGATTTGTAGCGAGATAGGAAACGCCTTTTCGCGTTCATTAAGAGGTGTACAAGTTGATCAATTTTATGGATAATTGGGTTTATCAATCCTTTATCGGTGTTAATAAAGGTGATACATCTGGATTGACATTCGAATAATCGAATTGGAAATGATACTTTTGAATACTTTGGAATGTTTGTTTTAGAATTGTGATAAATTGTAAATTGATTTTTTAATTATTATCTAATTTAATTTTTAAAACGATATCCTTGTCACCTTACTTTTGTTACTACGTTTATATCAAATTTAAAATTTAAAATTTTAGCCTTTTAAAAATTAAATATTGAATCTAATGATTCAAAATATTAACAGAATTTAAGCTACCAGATCTATGAATGAAGAAATGATTTGATTAGAAACAACCATTAATTGTATTAATTATACGTAAATAAAATAAAATAATTGTAATATTTTATATAATTAATCGATAGATATTATCATATTAATTAATTTCATAATACATTAAACAACAATTCACGTTCAATTACGTATTAGTAGAAAATCGATAAAGGTAGGAAATTAATTCCAACCTGAAATGTCCTTCTCATTCCGTTAAACGTGACACCAACTTGGATCAATAAGCTCTCGCGAAATTATTCTGCGTCGTTACGCCAAAAATCTGCCGTTCATTAAACGCTGTCGCAATCCTGTCTAATTATTAGGAATCATTTGGGCCCTTTCTGGCGTAAACTCGTCGAAGGGATTCACGCAACGTGGAGTTAATTCGAAGTAGAGCAATTACACATGGAAATACAGGAATATCGATCCCCAGCCACCATTGTCTCGTTAACAACTTCGTCAAATTTTGTCAGCAATTAGTTCGAGTTATTATTGATCGAGTTACCATTCGATTATGAGGAAGTAACTTCCTGCAAGATTACATCGGCCGGAAGCGAGTAACTACGTTTCAGCGGAATTTAAATTAAATTTTGACGAACTTGGGCGGTGATTAAACACAAGATCAAGTTAGATGTAGTATCGCGTTGCGTTTAAGATTTCTCTTCCTTTGGATTAAATTTTAGGACAATAACGAATAAAATTAAGAAAATTATATTTAAATATTATAATAGAAGAATAAAAGATAAAACTATTGTTTAATAGAAGTTAAAATATTAAATTTGTTGTACAATTTGAATCAATTTAAATGAATATCAATTTATATTTATATTTAGAGATTCTCTAAGGGTAAAAGTTCGACGATGCAAACTTGAAGGCAAAAATAAATAAAGTTCGTTTTATAAAATTTTAATAAATCACGAAAATTATACAAATTTTAATATCTATTTCTTTATGATCTTTTTGTTAATAATTAACATGTTCGGCTAAAAATTCATATTTTATATAATTCATTGACATAATGTATTCGCTTTGAATTATTCTTTACACTAAATAAGTAATGCAGTGTAAAAAATTAGACGTCGCTTGGGCAATTAATAATTGTCACTACGCGGAAAACAGATGGGAACTGATTTGAATTTGAAACGACCGCCAATAAGCGAATAATTCCTAGAACAGCTTGCGAATGTTGAAGCTTAGCACGCTTGAATGGCGATGTGGGCGGCACGTGGGCACGCGAATACGTTCCTCTTCAATCACCGGGAACGAAGACATCTCATCATTGTCAGAAGAACGTAAAAGAGAAAGTACCACGTGCCGTGGTAAAAATTTTCAAAAGATCGTATATAAAAATATGCAAAATAAAAAAATGATACGCGTATTCAAAAAAAAGAAAAGATTCTCCTCGAATAACACAATATTCTAACTCGAAAAATTTGATTTTGGAATTGAAATGAATTAAAATATTGTTATTGAATAACAAGAACAATTATGAGGATATACTATTGATTGAATTAATTTTATTTTTACAAATAACTTTGAGCATAACAGAATATGCAGTAAAAAATACAAAATTAATGATATATTTTTAAAATTCTCTAGAAATTTGTTTTTCTAAATAAATCAGTTCTTCGAGAATTCAGAACGGTGTCAGTTTTAATAAATGATGAAATCTCATCTTCGATTATGACGATTATTTCCTTGCTCTGTTACCTTCCAAGAGGAAATAAGATTGAATGAACTAAGCAATACCAAGGTAAAGTGTTCGTTACATTTTACCTTCTTGGAATTTGCCAATCATCCATACCTAACTACACCGACTTCCTCTCCGTTATTAAAGATGATTATAGACGACATTTCCAATTTTTCCTCCTAGCAATCGACAAATGCAGCCGCTGAACCGATGATTCTATTCTGTCGTCTTAATGCTCGTAAAGAAAAAAAGTACTTAATACCACATCATCATTGAAAATTAAACCACCAATGGTCGTCAGATGATCCAAAAATAGAACATGAAATACAAAAATTGCCAACAAGATATATTCGAATCAACGTTTAGCATCGTAGTACACTATCTATCTAATATATTATTCATGAACCCCCGAATAAATACAAAATCATGAGAAAGATTGATATAGCTTTACTTCTCGCACGATAAATTCTTCGATAAATGACGATATTGGCGTCTCCAGCCTCGTTTCATCGATCGATCAGTTTCGAAACGAATTGCCAGGGAACGAAATTTTCGCGGTGAAGCATCGACGCGTGTCCGGCCAGTTTTCGCGCCATAATTTCGGCCGTTGTTTACCACGACGGATGTTTCCGGCGATGGATATCCGCTCGGTGCACCGTGAACAGTGCGGATACATCTTTCGTCCGGATAAATAATATCGCGGAAATCGAAATTAATGGCGCCCCGTTATGATCGTTTTTCGATGAATTAAATGGAATGTCGCGCCACCGCGAAACCGCATAAATTACCCGCTCGCTCGTTTATTCGTTTGTTTGTCCGAGTGCATTTTTAAATCAGTTTATCTTCGATTATATCGGCGCGGTAATCGATACGGAAACATTGGATCCGTGTGTGACGAGCGTGCGTTTATCGATCTGGATCCCGTTCGAGTGAAATTTTTTTTTTTACTGGAGACGAGAAATTGTATTTTGGAAACAATGGAAAATGCTCGTTGCGTTATTTCGTTTATTAAATAAATACAGGGAATTTTATATTTTTCATATCGCATCTGTTGAATCGTAAATTCCAAAGTATATAAATATAAAGTGAGGAGAGAAATATGTTTACGTTTATATCGCTAGGTTTTTATTTACGAGGGTACTTAATAAATATTTCAGATATAAACGCAGAACATGAATGTGCAGAACCAAAGAAAAAAAAAGAAAGTATATTTTCATGCGAATTTTTCACTTGTCATAAAAATAATGTTCCTCAGACGCAAGTTTTATCTTCAATATTCTATGTGTATTAATCTTTTCTTGCAATCATTTTTTCGAACAATCTCCAATATCGAGGAAATGTATTCATAATCGTTTTCAATAATATTCCAAATCTAATTGCAATAATAATTAATAATTGTAAATCTTTTTTTTTTAAACTTTATCGTGCAAACCTAAACCGTATCTGATTGAAAGCAATAAATAAATAAGTAAATAAATCTTCCACTTATTACGAGACACTTTTTATAGCAAGAACTCGTGCAACTATATTTCTTCTTACGAAATTTTCTTGAACGAACGAGAAGGAAGTTTGTTTTCGGACGTCTGCAGATGGTGGCTACTAGAGAGTTGAAAATAGTGGGTGGTTTGGAGTTTAGATGGAGCAATTCCGAGATAGAAAGTTACTTGTTCCTGAAAACTTATTCGTCGACGTGGTCAAAAAGTGATCTAGGAACGTTTAATGAAGCTCGGCGAACAAAATTTAATGTTTAACCAGCCACGAGCAGTTTATCTCGTGATAAATTTCAGGGTTGATTACCGACATTCTTCACCGTTCTTTTTTTCTTTTTTTTGCGCCATCTTAAATGTTCTTCTGCGAGTTACAAACAGGTTTATCATTTCGTAGTTTGCCCAATTCCTTTCTCGAGAAACGAAACTTTTCTCTCGATGAAAACGAATTACTGGCACAGTCGTGCGAGAAAATTAAAAACAGATAATCATTGTATGTTATAGTTCAACAATGAAAATCAATCAAAAACAGAAATTAATATAATAATGCTTATTTCATTTTGTCAAAAAAAAAAAAAAAAAAAAATACATATATTATTATACATTCTACTATCGTTCGCCATTTTTCATTTTCACGTAAAAATTACTTTATCATACGAATCGATAGCCATTTTAACGTGTTTGGATTTCAATAAATTTTTCGCAGAAAGGAAGAATAAAAATTTGGCCAATTGTTTTCTCGCTCGAGCGAATCCTCCCTCTTTGCTTGTTTCTGCTCCATGGAATAGCACCTGCAAGAAGGGCGACTGCTCGAAAGGCAATAGCACGCATCGACTTGCATAAATACGACTCGATTTTTGCCAGGACAAGGGACGAAGAATGGCGCGCTCGCTTTTGACTTCAATGGAACCTGTTTACCGCATGAATGATTGAACGGTGCTCGGGAACTCGATTCGAGCATTGCCGATTACACTCTGCTCGTGCTCTTTTTTGCCCTGTCTCGGCAAGAGATAAAATTAGACATCCGTGTGCTCGATTTCGAGGAAGACGGTCGAGAAATATCACGTGGTTTAGGCGAATCGGTTGAAAAATAGAATGCTATGGGTATCCAATATAAAATCGAATTCCGTGCAAGCAATTGGGGAATTGTTTCAATTTAAAATTTAAAATTTGTTGGTAAAAATATAGTTTAGCTATTTTCGTGAAGAACATACAAAATGTGAAAAAAAGCGAAGAAAAATAATCGTTATTATCAGGATTGTGCTAAAAAGGAAACAATAAATAAAAGGCTAACATTTTATATTTGAGATTTCTCCTATATCTCCTCCAATATTCAAACGAGGTAAAAGAAATTTAATATTACCTAGGTTATTCTAAATAATTATTTTAAAAAATTCATAGAATGATATTTCCACCGCGAAAAATATTATCGCAATACGAGTAATAATAATCGAAATAAAAGATCGAATATCATTAAATTCAAAAAGTTCACTGTATGCATGTTCAATCTACGAACCATTCATCATCATCAAAAGATTGATAGAGAACAAACTAATAAATCTCATTTATCACAACAGCAATTACACTTAAGAAACACGTCGATTCAAACGATCCAATAAAAAAAACCCCAATCACCGACAAAGAGCAATACAATTCTTTTCTAGTTACAATCGACTCATCTCCCTTCGAGAGCCCCGACAAAAGGCGATCGATCGGCCAAAGAGAAACAAGCGTTTCATTGCGCTAACGCACATTGATTGCCGTTACGTAACATCGCGTAAATAATACGATTACATTCCATCAGGATTGCACAATCGAAGGTACAACAAATTACCATAAGTCATTAATCATTATTCTCTCTCTCTTGCTCTTTCTCTCTCCAAACAGAGATGTCGCCATAGAATTAATCGTAAGCAAAATTCGAGTCTCGAATTGGTAAATATTTTGTAAAAGTGTTTCGCCTCTGTCCAGAGACGACGAAATAGAAAGCGAACTAGAAAAGGAGGAGAAAGGAGAATAACGAGGACAGGGTGAAACAGAGGAATAATATCCTAGAAATGGTCCAGCCATTCTCCAACCTTTCCCATTCCATCGTTTTCGTCATCCTCCACTCTTGGCTCGAGTATTTCGACCAGAGGAGAGGATTCTTACCACGGGAATATTCCTTTGTTACTTCTTCACAGGTTCTTGCGCGATAAAGAACACAGGCTCGAGAGGCATGGCATCTCATCTCGAGAGCACCACTTCAACCGACTTGCTCTTCTCGCTCGCCCTTTCTCTCTTTCTACCAGCTCGCAAGAGCTCCTTTCCACTGCCTCTGCGCTTGAAACGTGTCTCTCTCACCTGTCCCCTTCCGATTTTGTATATTTATAAAGGTAATAGATACTTTTTCGAGGATGTTTCCGCGCGCGAAATGTAGTTTTAATAAATTCTTTGTCAAAAAGCTTAAGCTTGTGTGATTGAAATATATAAACGATCGTTAAAACCCTTCCTTTGTCTCTTCGACTGATTGATTTTAAATGATTTGAAATTAATTTAATTAATAATTTTCTTATAAAACATAGAGGAAAAGTATATATTTTTTTCAAGAGAGATCAGGCATGCAAGCTCTGCATTATTCAAAGTCAATCATACACTATCTTCCATAAATCACCAGTCACTTACTACATTTAGAACAGAAATTAATGAGCATTGTAATTACAGAATGAAGTTAACATATGTTCATCGCTTGCATTAAAAATAAAACTAATTCATAGTACGATTTAAAAATCGTATTGTAATTATAAACCTCATAGTCTTCGAACCTTCCTAATTTCATTCACATATCAAGATTTTCAATACTTTAACGTAAAATTAATTTTAATTCTGATTAATTCTAAGATTCTTTTATTTTTTCTTAGTGAAGAAATTTTCTAATAATCGAAACACACGTGATACTTCCACAAGTACAATTCTTCAATTCTTAAAAAAGAATAAGAGAAAAATTGGATCAATAATCGACGTATATACAAAACAGATTCAAACGATGGAAAAATTCATTGAATTCGAAAGAAAAATCAGAAATTAGCAAGCGTCCAATTATACGTAAAGAGGAGGTATAATATCGAAAGAAACAGAAGAGAGTCGTTATGCATTGCCGAAACGACAAGTTTTTCGACCGGTCGTGTCCTTGACGATCGATGGCCTCACCACACGCCGACATCCGGTGGGCAACGGTTCAAGGACCGTCGCGGTTTCCACGAATTAAATCGATCGTCCCAGGACCGAGAGAATTTTTTTTATCGATCCGGTTGCACCGAGCTCGTTTCAAACTTTAATTACGACGATCGTGATACACGGCGGGTCGTGAAAAGGAGGAGAAGTGCGCGGCTATGGAGATCGGGCACGATCTCGGCGCGGCTCGTTTAAACACGGCGATTTGAATATGAAATTAGAGCGTGACCTGGATCGAATTAATTCTCGTTCGACGCACCCTTTCGCCTGCTGTTTTCTTGCTACTTCTCGTCCATTGTTTCGCAGACTGTTACGCGTTCATAAACAATTGTTTTTGTTGACGAGGTATGACGAGGTATAACGAAGTATTGTACAACGTAATGAAGTATAAAAGATATGGTTCGATGGAAACGAAACGCAGTGAAGAATATTGGAATATTTATTCCATGATATCGTTATAGAGATTCGTTCCAATTTTATAATTTGCTTCGTAATTTTGGAAAGAAGAAGAAAATCTGAGGAAGTTTATTTCGATGGAAAAATAAATTTTTTTGAAAATTTTGTAATAAAACTTTAATAATTATAAGAATAAAATTATTCATTTAATAATAAAAATATCACTTTATAATTCTTTAAGATTTGAGAATTCTCAATAAATTATTATTCACGAATCTGTTCACTGTTAAATAAAAGACGATAGGTATAATTTTATTCAATAAATATCATACCTATTATTTTATATTTAATAATTTTGTAATTTTCAAAACCGAAATTTACTCAATACATCTTCGATAAATAATTGAATTAATGAAATATTTATACATAATGGAGAAAGACGATGATGTAACTAAATATCGTGATTATTTTGATCGATTGGTTACAAAATTGTTACAAAGTGTTGATTATTTCCGCGATTATTTCGCTTGAACTTTCAGAGAAATAATGGTCCGATTATCGAGAGTATAGAACTTTCTTTAAATCGGAGAAACTCATCGTTAGGGTCAAGGAGAGAGTAAATCGACATTTGTCTGAACATATTAATCTTTTTTTAAAAAGAACTCATCTTTGAAAAATCGATAAATCGAAAAATAAAATTACAATTATTGTTTATCTTTTGACACTCTAAAATAACAATGTGTACAATTAATTGTAATATATATTAATATATTATATCAACACGAAACAAATAATATTTATCAATTATTAATCGTACAATCAACTCTTTTCGTGTATTCAAGATTACAAAAATCCTATTCAACCATCCATTCAATCAAAAAATTATCTACAATCGACAAATCGTTTCTATAAACAGATTCAATATTATTAAATTTATAATCCTATCAAAGTTTCAAATTCAATAAAAATTCGATATGCAATCGTCGCATGATTTCTCCATATCGAAAAGAACGCGACGTGGATAATGGCGAAACGTCCCAACAGAGAAAGGTCGATTCGTCGTTTAACGCACGATTTACGGACGGTGGCATTTTATTGTCATCGAATACCATTTCTTGAGCGAGAAAGTCGTCGATTTTCCCTTGATACGCTGTGGAAAGTTAAATCGGCAGCTCTCCACGCTGTAAATCGGCCTCTCTCGCTACCGTGTTCAAGGATTATAAAGTCTGATCGGCTCTCGTCTTGCGTTTCCTGATACACGATCACCAGTGTACGCTGAGGATTATGACGAGCATCTCGAACATCGAGTGATATCGAAACACAGGCCCTCCTCCATTGAAGGAGGCATGCATTTCATGCAGCCTTTATTCGTTTTATAACAACCGGAAACGTTGATTTCCTCTTCACCAGTGGGTAGATCTCGTCTCGTTTATATTTTAACGGATACGAGTAGCAAAAGATTTAAATCCGTATTCTTTTTTTAAATAGATCCATTCTACTTTATACAAATTTACGTATTTTTCGCGAGTTTAAATACGCGTAAAAAAAGGAAACACTTATCTCAATTTTGATCACAGATTTTACAAACTTTACAACGAAGCTTGAGGATTTCTAATGATTAATATTGGCAATACTATATCTTTGAAAGAATCAAATAGCAGCGAAAGTATAATAGGAATACTGTATCACGAAGACATTATTGTGCCGGTCTTTTTTAGCCCTCAATAATCGATGACGAAATACGAAAATTTCACGCTTAATGGCTGGCAAAAAGAAAGGCCTTTGGATCGGTTCACATTGCACGCTAAACCGCGCGAAACTTCAGCCCGAACTAAACAAGGCGTTGTGCAGCTGGCGCGCGATTTGGGTGGCCGAATCCGCTCGAGAAGAAACTTTTAAACGGGGCCATGCTTCGCTTCCATTTACTCTAACTGCTAAGAAAGTCTCCGAGAATCTACGATATTCAACTGTGGCAGTTGAATTGTGGCGATGATTCGCAGTTTGCCAAGTGGAAGAAATTTTGGGAAGATTACGTTCGTTTGAATATATAGAGCTTTAGAAAATTATCTCGGTAGTCTCTTCATGAAGTTAGGTTGATTGAAATTATTTCATTAATTGATACGATAACTTTGAATAATTGAAGTTGAAGTTTCTTAATTCAATGCTCGTGTTTGGTTTCCTTATTTTTATCTTAGAGATTTGTTGTGTAACAGGTCAGAAATATTAAATTAAAGAGCTGTATATGTAGCTATATATGTCAGCATCATCTATGCGGAAGATGTCAGTATTCAGTAATTGAGAGTGACAGAGAGAGAGAGAGAGAGAGAGAGAGAGAGAGAGAGAGAGAGAGAGAGAGAGAGAGAGAAAACGATTGAAGCAATTTATCATTTATTATATTAATTATATCGATATTATATTATGTCAAATATCAAATTTTATTTATTCGAAATTTAATTTATACTTAATTTGATAAATAATATCGTGCAATTTTTTTACTAATTTAAAATTAAAATTATTAATTAAAAATTACTTTAAATTATTTTTGTTAAAGACGCGTATTTTGTATTCGATATAAAAATTAATTTCATAACTGTAAATTAGATAACTCAATTAATAATAAAAAAAATTAATGCGGTGAATATTTTGAGGTAAGTAGAAGAAAACTTTAAAGCGTGAAGAATATATTTTCAAAACTTCTTAAACTTGGCTAGTTTAAAATTCTTCAATAAAGAACTTCGAAGTTTGGTTTGGAAATTATCAATATATATATATGCAAAAATTACGATCACATTGTACGCCATAATTATTTCATTTTGTAAATGAAAAATTTGTTTACAATCAAAAAGAAAACATCATTTAGATTTCTGTTATTGCATAATATTTCGACAATAACGAGAAACGAGCCATCCACGAAAGTAATTAAAATCGATGAATTATTAATCAAGCATTCTGTTTAATTTCGATGTTCGACCAATCAAATGAGAATTTAATGAAGTTAATACAAAAGTGAGAGAGAGAGAGAGAGAGAGAGAGAAGAAAAAAAAGAAGAAGAGAGAGAATTACGAAAAAAATATTGGTAAAATTTAATTTTGATGTTTTAATTAATTTCTTGTGTGAAAAACTATCGAACAAATAACTATCTCTTTTTGATTTTTATAATTCTCGTTGATGAACGTTATAACGAACCGAAAATGAATTTCACGGATCAGCTATAAACAAAATGTCGTTAATATATTATATCCTATTCTCTTTTCGATTTTATGTCTTCTATAATTTAAAATTTGGAAAAGTTGCTAACACAAACGATTTATGATTGAAAATAGTTTACGACTCGTTAAATGTGATTTATTAATTTTTAATAATATTTTATATCTATCCATGTTATGCACATTTTAATACGTATAATTATGACTTGCAACAGATGAATATATTATTTATAATAAATTAAATAAAAATTAATCATATAGACTATTGTTGTGTATCAATAAATTTCAAGAAATATAAAAATTTTATCTTGTGCACGTACAATTTTATTAAATTATTACTTTCACTTAATTCCACTATATCAATTTTAAAACTCTCCTGAAACAAACTTTATACCATAACTATTATAACATAACTCCTTTTGATACAATATTCGAGCAGCAGTCTTATATCTAGGAACATTATTAAAGTTCCTTTCTTCGATATCAATTTATTAATATACAATTTTCACAGAAATAACCATTGCCTCTTATAAAAGATGTCTCGTTAAAAGATTCTCGGATTTTCCAACGACGAGCCGTGGTCGATCAACGACGAGGAGGAAGAAAGGAGAGGAGGAGCAGAAAGGAGGAAGTTACTTATTTCGTTCGAGAGTCTATTAAACGTGGCACGAAAAATATTTTCTCCGTTCGCTGATTAAACAACGGAGCCTCCTCTCGCGGCAGATTTTATGCTAATTTAATCCCGGTGAATAAAACGGAAAAACGGGGGAACTTTTTCCACGATTTATCTTGCCAGGGGTAATTAGCGGGGGATTATAAAAGCGGCGAGTTACCTGGAACGGTGGAAGTCAAATATTAAATTGCAAAAGTTAGAAATCGCGAGGAACTCGACCATTTTCCTTTTTTTTTTTTTATTTAAAGGACTCTGTTACACGGGAGATATCGCGTGATTTAAAACACCATTCGATATCGTTCGTATCAAAGCGCTTGGCACGCTTGATATTCGCTGTCCAATGAATGTTATTTTTGAGAAATATTTATTCGAATTATATATTTCGAATTTATCCGTCGAATGAGCGTATCGTTATTTAAAATATTAAAAATTATTTTTATTATTGGCTAATATTTTATTTCGTGATATTGTATGCACCATGTTATAGTTTCAACTTATTGAAATTTTCGAAAGTTATAAACGAAAATTCGTACGAAAGATTTATACGAAGACTTGTATTAATAATTTTTAATAATAAATAGCAAGTTGCTAGTTTTTAATAAATGAAAAGTAATATGTATAATTTAAATTATTAAGTAATTGAACTGACATCAAAATGACACTATTTTCTTAAAGTAGTAGTTACGAATGAATTTCTCTTTCATTTCTAATGGATAGGATTAAAATATGCAAAACTATTATAGTGCAACGTAATAAAACGTAATAAAACGAAACAAAGAAATGTAACTTGAAAGAAATTGCATATCAAAATAATCATTAAAAAAAACAACCGATGAGACTATCATCGTATTCTATCTTGAATCTCATTTACGAAATTAAATTTACAAGCTAAATATTTCAAGTCAACAAATGCACAATTTGCACAAATATTTCGAATACCATGGTAAATACCACAACGAATACCATACAGGATATACAAGCTCAACAATGCTTGACTACATTTATCCGCAGTGGGGTTAAAATGCAATCTCCAAACACTTGTCATCTCACCTACAACTCCCTTTCAACGATATTTCTCCCTGCATCCATTCCTTCCTTCACTCAGATTCCACCTTCGCAATATGTCGTTACAGAAGTCGCTTAATTAGCATTTAATTAACATTATGAAATCAAACGATGAATAGAGGGGCATGTCTACAGGCTAAGTGCGGTTTCTTTTTAGAAAATATGTGTAAAACCGCGATTTAATTACCAGTTCGACTCGAAATACAGGAACGTATTATACTATAAATCACGATCTGCTTCGTTAAACTATGTGAAATCGGTATCAAGTATCGCATAAGTATAACGATAGTGCAAGTATGCAAGAAATATTTTCGTTAAATTGGAATGTTAAGCTATATCCACATCAACGTGTTCGCAAATTGTTTGACTATAGATATTTTCCACGAGCAATGTTCTTCAAGAAATAGAATATTTTATAGAATTATTTATGGATTTCCAGCTCTCTGAAACAACGTTCTTAATTCTCTTTTTTCCTATTCATAGTAACTATATTTCTTCTATATTCGTACAGAAATCAATTTTAATAATATCGATGATAAAATAAAGATACAAGTTGAATAATAATCCTCCCAATAAACCTTCTTATGGAAATAATTTCAATTTCAAAAAAGTATTTACATTAAATAATTTTTAATCCAACAATCGTATCGATCGATCTAAAACCAATCAAACTTCTCATTCGATATAAACACGATGCCAATCAAATCGAAATAACTTGTAATTGTTCGACTAGAAGTTTACACGAACGATGAATGTATACGTTTTCGTATCACAACGTCCATACTGTTGTTCGCGAATACTTGACAACGGGCTAAACTGTTCTCGAATAATTTTAACAACTCCGACATGATAATTCATTCGACGTATGAACAACATTTCGCAGCTGTTCTCGATTAATGTACAAACGGAACGCGAATAGTTGAGGTCAATATGGAAGCGGCATTAGCCGAATGATCAGAGAATGAACTGCGAATGGTACTGGCAGATCGATTACGGTGACATTAGAGTGTGGCTAATCGGTAGGAGACATGAGCTTCGTGATAAAGGCAGTCGCCTTGACTCAAATTCTGCCAAGCCCGCTTTCAAACACGATCGCCACTGCGAAACGAGCCGTTTCCTCTTCTCGTTAGGAGATTGCAAAAGAGCGAGTTTTAGGCGAGTAAACAGAAAAACGACGGCTTTGAATGTATGTTCTTTGTGGCCCTCGACCCAGTGGTTGTCAAAACGATTCCAAGAGGAACGTAGAGGAAAAATAAACAGTTCTGTGTAGAACTCTGTGTGGAAGAAATAAGGTTTAACAAAAATCAATTTGTTTCACAGATCTGAATTTTAATTCGTAGTTGCGTCGAGAATGAATAATTAAGATAAGGAGTTTGAATAAATGATATCAAAGTTTTTAAACAAAAGATGCAAATATGTAGAATATTTTAGGATTCACAGGAACGAACGAGACATTTGCTTTGATTATTTTATAAATTTTTTATGTATAAAACCAAGATGATTTATCTTCTATGAAGCACGATAATATTGAAAGAAAATTTATAGAAAATTATATTTATTCTCAAGAAATAGATGTCTTCCTTAAAATATTTCTTATATTATCGAAAACAGAGAGACTTAAATAATACAAGTTAAATAGGACATCTCGTACAACAAGTTATAACACGTATTTACCCAAACTTCTACACCTTCGACAGTTGAACTAGTTAACCCGTGTAAACAGACGAAACTAGAATAATTACGAATCATATTATACTTCAAATAAATACCAGTTTAACATTTGACATCTTTACAACTTCTTTACTAAGTATGTAGTTAGCTTAAGTAACTTAAACACGAAGTATAATGATCTACAAACAATACTTAAACAATTTAACCTACATGCAATTTTTATAATCGTTCATTTAAACTTTTATAAATAGATATTATGCAAATTTGGCTTTCTCTTCTAATAGAACGATTCATTTAAAAATATCGTTTCATCAAATAGATATATTTTTCTACAAATATTGTAAAATTTTAGATTGTCTTATTTTATATTAATAAGAGGACTCGTTGAATATTCCATCGAATAAAGTGCATATTATAATAAATAAGTAATTGAAAATCGTAATTTCTAATTCAAATACATTGGAAAACATTGATGTATAGAATCAATATTGAAATATTTACAGCATCAAATAAAAAGAAAAAAAAATAATTACTCTAAATTGAGAATCCTTGACACAGAACCAGAGGAATGTTGTAATGTGCCGAAATCAGTGTTATATCTTAGTTACCTGGCAACAATCTCGCTTATCACTCGCCTCGAAATTAGCCTCTTAACTCGTTCTGTAAACGTGGACCTATGAATTATCTCGTGTATAATTATAAGCATATATTAATAAACAAGAATCGCGCCCTTTCATCCAGATTTGATTGAATTGTACGAGATATTCGAATAGATAAAATACACAGAAAATGTATAAAGTATAAAGATTCTGGAGATTAAATAAGAAAGTTAGTGTAAAAAATTAATCGATTGAAATTTCTTTATTGAATTATATTTTGCACGAAACGAGGTAGAATTAAAAAGCCTTATATTAAAACTAATTATAGCTTTTAAAATACGAACTCTTAGTTGGATATACTTAGTTAATGACTTCAATGCTACATATTTCTATCATAATATTTTACATTTCGAATATTACAATGTTTTTAATGTTTTTATATTATCTGAGAAAACTTTTTATCAAGAATAATATTTCTATCTCGTCTCAACTCCTGCAAAGTTAAGTTATAAATCAATAATAAATTTCAACCAACTTTCGTATTCGTTTTAATTTTTAAAATAACCTTCTAAATTTCCTATCTATTATATATCTATTAAAATATCCTATATAGTGGCAGCATTATTATATGAATACTGAATTCCATTATTACCAACATTCGTTTCATTCCCGATCCCTGGCCCGATTCTCAGAGACAATGCACGTGGATCATCTCCCGATTCCCTGGTTCTCTATATTATTCATTTGCATGAGCTTCGTTTGCACGAAATTCTAGAGAGAGAGAGAAGGACAGAAACAAGAAAAGAGAAAAAAAACAAAAAAAGACGAAAGGGAGATGACTTTTGTTCTCAACAGAGGTTGGCAGGTTTGCGATCGAGAATCGTGATCGAGAGAGGGTAACACGATTTTACGGAATGTAAATTCATTTAATTATTCTATTACTCTGATTTAAACACGTGTAGTTAATGATTAAAGAGATTAATAAGAATACATGGATTTTCAATAATGAAGCTAGGATATCTGACGATGAAAATGTTCAGCGCAAAGATAATGAATCGAAGCATTATATCGTAATAGTAGAATTATGAAAATTGTGATATCGAAGAAGATTTCTTTCGTGATGAATATCGATTATTACTTTAATATCGAATGAACTTTTTCGAGAAATTAAATATCTTCTGAATTATCACTTGGTGTATAGTCGTACATGTATCGACTATAAAAATCTTTCGAACAATATTCTGTTACAAATATATTTCACAGTGATTATTTACAATAATCATATTAAATATTAATTCAAATATCCAATATATTGATTCGAAATAAGAAAACGAAGAGACAAATATAAAAAGAGATAAAAATAAATTAATTGGATTTTGAATATTCGAGGAACGAATTCGAAAATAAAATTAATTGGAAATTTAATACGAATACGTTTATCTCGTTATCGAACACGAACATTGATTCAGTTGAGAACTCGGCAATCAGTATATTAACAATATTAGCTTTCAGATTATATTTGCATATTACATCCGCACAAACATATCGCAAATATCATAGTTTACTCGACTAGAATCTGCTTAAAGGATT
The DNA here is from genome assembly GCF_029169275.1 of Apis cerana. Classification (NCBI taxonomy): domain Eukaryota; kingdom Metazoa; phylum Arthropoda; class Insecta; order Hymenoptera; family Apidae; genus Apis; species Apis cerana. The sequence goes on from NC_083857.1 coordinate 4,442,412, forward strand.
AATAGCGATGTTTATACAAAGCTACACTCTAGAATCAATAGAAAACATAGAAAGAGTGAAAACGGAAGAAAAATAAAGAGTGATGAAAGAAAACGGATAGTTGAACAGATCCTTGAATCGCAATCAAAAAAAGGGGACTGTTGCTCTCTCTCGTGGAGAAGGAATTCGTTTGATCCTTAAACCCTTAGTTGCACGGTTCAAGGTGAGCCATATCCGACCCATTACGAGGGGGCCTTACATAATAGGGTAGGAGCAGTGGCGACGAATCATACGTTTCGGTATGCGGGCAGAAAGGCAGCCAGTTTCGCGACAATGGGCGGATTGAAACGGCGAATTCTTTCTGCACCGGTGACGAATGGACGGAATAGTGTGACGGGAAATTTGCTGACACGTAGGCGAGACGAAAGGGCACCGGCAGTTCTGGAGTTTCGAAACCTTAAGAATTTGGTTCGGTGATCGATGTTGCAATCGTCCCTATCGATCCAGATTTCGATTCGATTTTTGATAATCCTTATCCTTTCCATATTCTTTGCAACTTTTAATTCGCAAAGTGATAGAATTCCACGAATCTTAATATCCTAAAGTCCAATAAAGGGAAAAAAAATAAAGAGAAAAATCTATCTCATAATTGGTCCATTTCAAATAATTTTCCTGCTCTCCCGGTAGTACAAGTCTTTTGGGTGGTTTCAGTTCCCTGTAACCGACGTCGGACAATTTTCTTTATTTATGATACGCGCTCTGTACACTGGGGCATTATTTACACACCGCACAATGCGGTAATTAGAAGATGCTCGTTTTAATAGAACCGTTATCAACGGATGAAATTACGTCGCTTTGCGGCGTTGTTTTCATCCATTGTTGAAAACAAGATCAAATTAGAATCGGGAGGGCCACCGGGGAACAATGGAGTCGCGTTCGCTTACGCCATATACATGACCCGAAAACTATGGTGTTCCTTGAAATAATTACAAGTCCTTATCTCGAGATATGATATCGTTCCCGGTACTAATAAAGCGCAACAATGAAACGTGAATGAGGCGGAGAGAACATAAGTCGAGTCCGGATTTCTTTCCATTATAGGATATATCGTGGATATCGTTCCATCGTGTCTCTGAGAATACTCAGCAAATCGTGTCTTCTCCATCCTTTTCTCGTTTGGAACAGTTCCCACTTTTTTTCCTATCAACGAAGATTGTTTCACGAGAATCTGGCAATCATGTAACGGATTGCTTCCATACGCGGGAAATGAGTTTTTCGTTAAATTTTTTTCTTTCTCGATGCGACGAGAAGTCTTAGGAGAATTGTAAGATAACGATCTTGGACAAATTTGACGCGTCAATGTGTAGCTTATTTTATAATTTACGAGAATCGATTCAAAAATTTATATAATATACGTCTATTTTATTTTGATACGTATTCTAGAATTTGAAATGAAAATTCTGTGATTAATTATTCAAAGAAATTTCTTTCCTTTAAATTTTCTTTACATGAGATATAGAAGAAAAAATATGAAAAAAATATCTAATTCACGTATGAAAGTATTAATTAATAAATATTGAAAATCTGATGCACGTAAGAGTCACTTCTTCAAATGACATTAAAAGAAAGGAAGTATTTCAAATGACAAATTCAGGCGGGGCACGCAGCCATTGTATCCGAACAATAAATGACTCATACAAGGGAAACAATTACACTACCCACCACATTAATTAGATTCCATTAAATTGTTTCTAAACACCACATACCACGAGCGAATACACACGTATCTTTGTCGATACAATTACAATCTTAAAAAATTCATTTCAATCCTTCCACTCTCTTCGATCAAAAGATCTTTACGTGATAATATAATTTTCACCTGATTATTTTACCTACCATGATGAAATTACCACCAATTGATATCACCACCATCTCAATCGTCCTTTAAAAAAAATTTGTCGATCAATCATATCCTCATTTTTGCTCTATCTATAGAGATTATTTCTTCTTCGACAAACTTAAATTCCATTAAACCAAACTTTAAACAAGCACAAGAAGGAATTCTACATCTTTCATCAACTACGCCGTTCTAATCATCCCCTAAAAAATTCCTATCTCTCGATCCACCCTCCACTCAGATCAAAAATACCCCCTTTGTACTTCACTTTGGGGAAGTGAAAAGGCACGCGATTATTTCTCACGCGAAAATTACGATTCACATTCGAGTGAATGGCACTCGAGGGGGAGAGAGAAAGAGAAGGAGAAAGGAAATTCAAAGGGGGATAGGGGCACGTGAAGAGAAGGTGGTGCGAAAGGCTCGTGCGCGACTTATGCGAGGCTCGTTAGCGAGGTTGGCGCGTTGTTAAACAATTAGAGAAAGAGGCACTCGATTGAAAAGCGCCCGTTCAGGTGGCGCGAATCAAACCGTTAACCAGGATCGCGTTCGTTATTCCTAATTAGCCAGATCTAACGTGGACGGATAGGAGACAAATCGAATAGAAAAGGGAACGGTGCATATGGCTCGCGAGCTGTATGCTGATCGCGCGGCAATAACGTGCACGGTGAATTAAATTGATCATTACGGTACGAAATTTGCCATGGAGAATCGGGGAACACGATTCTTTTCATTCTTCGATTCGATTAAATTATTTAGGTTGTGAACGTGCGGGGATTTTGTGATCGTGGCTGTACAATTATTCCACGCCACCCGCTAAATTGAGTCTTAAGTGAGTGAATTAATGGTCGAGGCAGGTGGAAGCCTTTGGTAATATAATATCGCGATTTTGGATCTTCAATGTTTGCGTTCTTAATATCATCGGTGAATTCGAATATTGTTTAATACGTCCCTGGGCCGTACGTTGATTGAATTAAATTGTGTGTCATCTGGGAATGAGTTAATATATTAAACGCATACACACACGTAAGAAAGGCAAAGATCATCGCTATAGGATAAAAACGTATTATCGATTACGAAACCTTTCACCGAAGCGTGCATAATCTCGTCGAAAAACCTTGAGGGAAACCATAAATCCGTCCTGTGTACGTATAAACATTGGCTATACGTACGAACGAAAGAGCATCGAGGATAATAAACGAAGAATTTTCATATTGGAATGCTCCAAGCTTGTTTTGAAATTACAAGATTTATCGCTACCTAATATTACAACTCGTTTCCCTGTTATTCTCATCTCTCGATTATCTCTGTTTTCTCTCATTTTTTTTTTCCTTTTCTAATTACTCTCATCTCTTTTACGAGTTGTGTTGAAAAAAAGGAAAAAAGAAAAAGAAGAAAAAAAAAGAAGTTTACATATAATTGCGAAGGAAAGGATAAATCGATATGTAAACAGGAAGGCTTGTAATTCGGGTGGTTAACGCGTTACTTTCACCGCAATTTCTCACCGCGAAAGTCTCAAATAGTTTAATATGCATGAAAGAAAGGCTAGAAATTGTCGAAAAATCTTAATGCCAGGAACGTAGGAAATTTACCTTCGTTTCGAGGCTTGTTGCATTCGTGTCAAGAGGCACGAACTCTCCTTCGAGCGTGGAAGCTAGAAAACTGTGCAATTTTTACGTATTCGAGACGAGTCGCCGGACGTTTCAACAAATTCGTTGAATAGTTCAATATTTAATGGGGAATTTTGAAAAGTTTCGCGGCACATTCGAGCTTTGAAATTGGATAAAGGAGAAAAGATCAAGAGGAACGAAGCCGTTTATAGTTTCTTCTTCGAGAGAAGTTGAAGAGGGTCAAACGAGGGAAGAAATCTACGAGAGTGAAAATGTACGACTGCGAGTGAAAAAAAATGCTTAAAGAAAGATTATTACCGTGAGAAATATATGTCATATAAATTTTATAAAAAAATATTACAAAACTGAATCTTAACCAACGTAATATTTATGTCTCTGGTATATTTTAGCTATATTTTGAATAATATTTTTTTACACTTACCTTATTTGGAAGATTTCGTTTCATCAGGAAGATTTTCAAATCTAGCATTCGACTAATCTAATGAAATAAGATCTCTGATTATTATTCGCGCAACAGCAGTGTATAAAATACAAAGTGTAAAGTGTAAAAGATTCACAATGAAAATTCAATACCAAGTCGATCTTTAAAGAGAATCATATTACGCTCATGGGCAACAAGGTTACATCAATCGGTGCATTCGATCGGCTTAGGCCACTGACACGCATACGTTCAGTCCTTGCACTTGGCTCTTTAAAGCGAGTGAATCGCTCCAAGCGCCGAGCCCATCCATTACTCTCTCCAACAGGCGACCGTATCTAATTCCCCATCTTCGCGATACTCTTTGCAGCTTTTATGATTTCACGACATGGTAAAAGGAAAAAAAAAAAGAAAGAAAAATAAAAAGTATTCGAAATCCGGTATGTTGACATACACCTCTTCATACACCTCTTATAACTTTAAAAGTTTCAACCGTATAAAGTAATCAATTGTTAGTCATAATGAATTTAAGAAAGATTCAATTGTTGTAAATTTTAAAAACAATTAATTAATATACATGGAAACATGATACAGAATAAAAATATATAAATTGTTGGTAGTAACTTATAGTATTAATCTATAGATGAATATAAATTTTGCTATCACTAATTAAAAGATAATTAATAATGTACTAAAAAAAATAAAATAAAATAAAATATCGATACAAGATCGATACAAAAATTGAGAGAACGAAAAAAAAACTCTACAGAAATTCTCAAGAAATACAAAATGGTTATCCTAGTACATCGATATATTTAAAATCGGTTCACTCTCTCTCTCTCTCTTTTTCTCTCTCTATTCGAGCAAACAACTAACCTCAAAGATCACAATCGTGAGACGAGCAAAAACATCGAATCACGAATTATGCTCGATCGAATCACTAAGAGAATAGCTCTCCCTTTCTCCACCCTTTCAAATACATCCTCTTCCTCCCTCATCTTCGATAACTCTAGTCAAGTTTAACGATCGACCGATATCGAATTCTCTCGTCGTTTCTCTCTCTTCCATTTTTATATCTTTTCTTTGTCTTTTCTCCCTCCTTTTCTCTTTTTCTTGCGGCCAGGATATATCAGACCGAATTATCGATTCGCTCGGAGGTCGTCCGTTCCTCTGTTCCAAGGAATAAAAGGATGATCGACGTTCGTCCTTCGCAGGATACTCGAGACCTTCGTCCTTCGGCATCATTAAACTCACAGGCTAACGACCCAGTTCCTTTCATCGTCTATCCTCCTGTTCCTCGCCTCTGTCTTCACCTCTTATCTCTATCTCTTTTCGCCGACGGTCGTCCGCAATTAGTTCCGGCACGGCGTGCAAGCCGCTTTGCAACTTTTCGAATTTTTCGCCACGCCCAAATCCTTTACCGGATTTTTAGAATCAATTTTCCGATCGGTAGGCAAATCGTGAACTTTCATCGAGTTTCTCATCGTCGATTTTTTCGTTGAAATTATTTCATTGATAGGAATGATGTTTGATCGATGCACGTTGGACGTGAAGGAAGAGTTTTGTATAGTTTGTTAACAATGGTATATATATATCATTATACAAAAGATATTAAAATATACGAAACTTTATAAATCGTTCCCTTAATGGAAAGTTTCTAATCAATTTTCGTGAACCATACTTTTCGCTATAAGCATCCCATATGTTGTTCCATTCATTTGTTGTAAGATTTCATTCAAGGATTTACAAAAGGAAAGAAAAATGAGGAAGAATTCCAAAAATATTCCTTTCGTGTATTTAATCAGAATTATTTCATTAGAAATGACATCTTATTAAAAAAATTCATAAATTTCTCGAGCGAAAAATCATTCAAAAATATCAAAGTAACACCCGTATTTTTAATAAAAAAAATATTCGCACAAAAATGATATCGATAATTAGAAAAAAAGTATATATTCAATACTTAAATACACTAACAAGGATTCAAAGAGAAGAAACAGTATAATCGGTATAGGAGAGTAGGCGGGTCATACTGGAACGAGCAGTATACTACCCCCATGGGGAGGCTAGAGTTAGGCAAGGTAATTGTCATGCAAAGTAAAGAGGCAGCATTAGCATCATAAGCGAGCAAATACTCTGCATTCTGCCGTCCATTGTGCTCCCTAGTTAGTTCATTAATTCCATGAGACACGCTACTGCCACGACTTGAAACGTAATACACGTGTCCATCTTTGCACGAGCTACTTTCCTCGCATTCCGTGTTTTTCTTCTCGAATTTCCGAAACACATACGTAGATTCACGAATTCTCGAGCAATTTGGCAAGTACGTTTATAACAAGCTTTATAACTTGAATTTAAAAACTTATTTCTCTTAATTTCTTTTTTCTTTTTAATTTAATTTTTAAATAAAATTTTATGATATAATAAAATTTATAAAATCAAAATATCACATGAATCTAATTCATTTAAATATGTACATAATACAGATAAAATACTATATAAGCGGTGTTACGTAAAAATAGATATATTCGAGTTGAAAATTTGCATATCCCTTAAAATAATTCAACATATGTGAAAATAATTCACCGGTGAAAAATGTCGACAACAATTTCTCCGTTAAATTCAAGTTTCCGCCCGTCTAAATTCTGCATTTTGCATACGCGTTTCGAAGCCAAGCATTTGCATTTGTAACAACACCCTGTCAGCCAGAAAGTAGGATTTAGCAAATTCATATTCTCACGAATTTATATTAAATTCGAATTCTAAAGAGGACGTTGTGGAACGACAAATTCAACATCTAAGGCAAAAAGCATTTTGCGAATTTTTACTTAACACCGTTTCTCAACCAAGTTTAATCGTTCGACCTTATACGAGAATGCAGGCGACCGTGAACTACGATTTAATTTACACGAACAAGAAACCACATGGATGAACGATTTCACGAACGACTTTGAAACACGAACATTGTTGCGTGCTCACATTGAAAACCGTGTACGAAAGGCTTTTCTGTTAAATTGTTTGTCTTTCTATCTTCAAAGTAGCGCCATGTTATGATTTGAAGACGCTAAAATTGTGTATCTATCGATATTTTCGTACTGCTTGGGTACGCAGTAGAATTGTGGTAGAATTATGGTAAAATTATTCCACTTCTCGTGAAAGTTGGAGGCTATTTATTATATCAATTCATTTAGAGATATTTCTGTAATTAATTTTAAATTAATTTTACGTATTGTTTTGATAGATTGAAATATAATAATTCAAAAAAAAAAGAACAACCCCTAAGAAAGAAAATAAAGGGATAGCAATAATTTTCACGAATTCCCTGTATCTCTGTGCATAAATACTTTTGACATAAGCATAAATTCGTATTCATACGAACAATACTCGTCGTTAAAGAGAAATGGAATACTTTCTTCATTCATAATATTTCGCTCGACGCAACTATGAATAAATGGCAGTGGGTCAAAGCAACTCGTGTACATTGTATTATTATAAAAAGAACTGCTTGCATTCAATAGCGACTCGAGACATTATATTTAGCAATATATAAATCACAGGTTTGATTTATATATTGAGAAAATTGATTCATTGTTTTTAACTATAAGATTTCACTATGAAATTCATTTCATGTAAAGTGCAACGAATAAATATCTTCTAAATAAATGCCAAGTAAAAAAATATCCTCAATTGGGAACATTTATACAAAAGACAAATAGTAACGCAGAAAATGTACACGAGTTATTAATTTTATAATTTAAAAATTTTTATATAGATAAATTCAACTGTTCGACCAAAGTGTTCAATCGCATTTTCAATCGACGGGGATAGTAACGATTAAAACGAAGAAAATCTACTACTCAATTACAAGGCAGCAATAAAAATGAAGCAGTATCCAGCGGGACGAAAGAAAACTAGCCGGTTGTGTTCCGTGCACACGTGGAACATAAGCGCGTCCCATTGGGACGTTAGAGTCGCATTCACGTATCCGACTCGACTCGACAGTGGTGCAGAAATAAAGGACTTCCTTTGCTCGTAGATATCCGCTATCCAAGGTCACGAATAAATCTCGCGATGAGGGATAGAAGAAGACGAGGAGATGGAACGAAAGAGAAGAATGGAAGAACGTTCTCCAATTGAAGGAGCTGCTTTAATATGGAAATGGTTCTATTCTTCTGCAATGCGAATGAATCAACAAAAATTAATTAAAAATCGAATGCTATATTGCTCGAAATCCGTTATAAATTCTTTGTTCGACTTTAATTTGAGGGATTAAAATATTTGAAGCGTAGATTTTGACGCGTGGAAAATTATTCGCATCGAATTCAATCTAATACGATTGTAGATTTTTATATATTCGTATCTTATTTTTTATCTTTCCATCTTTTTCCGAAATACAAATCGAACTACCCTCTTTCTGTGCAAAAATAGTAAAAAACAAATTTTAACCATATTAATTACTTTACGATGAATTTAAAAATAATAATATTCTAACGATACAATGAAATCAATTCATTTTTATCGTTTTTATATTCATTCTCTATCTTATATTGTTCTAAGTTGCCTTGTTTTCAATCCATTGTTCATTTATCATTTTCCCCAATATTTCTCATGTGCTCTAACACGTCTTTTAATTTTGCAATTTTTAATAACAGTGAATTTTTGTAAGCTGGCTGAAAAATAATCATTACAATCGATATTTCCTCTCTTATATCCAATTACTTCCATTCCTGTTAGTAATTATAAAATTGCACTGCTGCTGCATTGCAAGATAACTACAATTATTACTCGAGAGAACTGATCGTTTTTTACATTCCTTTTCCATAATGCATCTAATAAAAAGTACATATATACATATATATATATACTTAAAATAAAACTAGCTCCGCAAACCTTTCAATTTTCAGATAAACAGACAAAGACTAGAGACACGCTACGACTATATTTGTACATACAATCGGGCTCAACAAAGCTAGGGAAACAGAGAAAGGAAGAGACAATAATGAGGCAAAGATAGCAGCACGATGCACCTTCTCCTGAAGGTTATAATCCAAACCGGCCAACCAGATGACCCGAATACGAAACCGACACATAAGTACGCGAACCATAGTGCGAGCAGCCATGGTCATTAAGGACGTTCCGCCTCGTCTAACCCAGACCCGTGTACCATTCGAGCAACACGAGGCCGCTAAATATTCGCGAGGCACCAAGGAAGCAGGTAGAGCAAGGGGCAATTAATAATCTTCGTTCAATTTCATCGTTGGAACGCGTATCGTCTGGCCGCTAATACAGAGGGGGGAACTGCTCGAAAGGGAGCACACGTACGAGAGAAAGAAGGTTTTTACACGTAGACACCGGTGGTAAACCGGGCTAATCTGATTAGGCGAGATGAAACGCGTTTCGAAAACGTGCGAGGAGATTAGTCTGAAATTGCACACCGGCGTGACATCTCGCGGAGAAACCCGCTTATACGGAGGAGGGATGAAATTTGGTTGGCGAGATTGGATGGGAACTGTAGGTATAGGGTTCCCACTGGATTTTTAAAGAGGAAGAGAAGAGGGAGAGGATCAGGATTGGTCGATTTGTTTTTCGAGATATTTGTTATATTATATTGGAAATTGAAGAATGGAACGATTGTTCGTTGGTTTGAGATTATTTGTAAGATCTTACTTACTTGTCAAAAGTTGGAAAACGAAAAAATGAGAAGAGATATTTTTTTTTCTAGCTGATTCTTTTGGGATTGGTTAATTATTTGGAATTAAAAATTACGGATGAATACGCCCAGAAATTCGTTTTCCTAAAAGATTATTGTTATTCTTATTTTTTTATTTTGAATTAAATTAATTGCAACGCAACAAATTCACTGAAACAATTCTCCAAATTGATCTAGCACAAATCATTCTCGATCTTAATACTCGATTCGAATGTTCGATCCAAAGACATTTATTTATATCTTACCGAGAAAACAAACCGATCCCTCCGATTACCGATATTTTCGGTTGAAACGCAGACACGAAGAAAACGTTCCTCGACTGATTACCCTCTCTTTCATCCGTACAAGGATGAGCAAGGAAGAAGAATCGAGGTGCAAGGCAGGACCGATAAAAATTCGAGGATCGGTCGTAAACTTGGCCGTGAATCCCGAAAAGTCCCATCACGTATCCAATTTTCCAGAGATCAAGCGACTCGATCCGTGGTAGCATTGGAAATCGGCAAATTGAAACGCCTCGCGTCACCAGACTATCGACGTTGACGTACAAGCTTTCGAAACAACTCTGACACCCTCCTTCTTTCAACGGTTGATCCCGAAAATCGAATCCTGTTTACCTTACACCCTATCTCGCGGACGTAGTAATCATGTTTATCCGTCTTATCGCGTCTATCAGAGATCCCTTCTTTATTTTTTTCCATCCTTTTGAGCAACGTCTTCCACGTGAAAGAAAAGAAGAAGAAATAGAAGAAGAAGAAGAGTTGGATTTTATTGATCGAAAGATATTGTGGAATAGTATGATTCTTGTATCGTTGGTTTGAGTTTTACGTGTGCATAGAAGCTGGTGAAAGAGAAAATTCGTGCCACTATGAAATAAATATTCATCGATAAGCCAATAGCTAGTTTTAAAAAGTACAAATCCCAAGTGAAATTAATTATCAAGCGAAATTTACCTATATTGAATTCTCGAGTTACAATCTTTCAAGAATTTTTATTTACAAATATATGGAAAACATACATTGAACGCAGTATGAGAATAAATTAAAATGATCTCAACGTTACAGAACTCTGATTAATCGCGCAATTTCTCGTTACCACGCTACATAGCGTGCAAAATCGACTAACAATGTGTACGGTTTAATCGATCACGTTTTCCAGCGGTGCATTAAGCAATTTCTCGGGCTATTCAATTTTCCCCGCTTTGGTTTGCCGCCACAATATCCGGAACTCGGACAACAAGAGCGGTTTCAACACCGAAGTGACGCGAGAAATTTCTTCGAGGAACATGGAACAATTTCCATGACCCGGCACACTTATATACAATACCAATCCGCGGCTAAAAGTAAATTGGTTTACGGAAAAATCTAATTACGCCTGCGTTACGGCTGTCCTTTGCCATCTTAATCGAGTTACGTTGTCGACTTTCGTCTCGACAACACGTTCCAGAAACCTTTGCCTCGATTCTTCGGAATTTTCCCGCTGATTTGCATCGAGCAAATACTTGAGACTTGAGAAAATTGAGAACACAAAGCAGATTATTAATACTTCGAATACTTTTCTGGGAATGTTACGCAACGGAGCTTGAATATAGCTTCGTTGCTCGAGAATAATGATATCCGAAGAAGCAGAACGAAGAATTGAACGAAGAAAAAATAAATAAATACTCGTAAGTATTAAGTACGCGTAAAAGCAAATATTAGATTTTTACGCCTAATCTTCTATTAACATTAAGCATACAAATTTAAGTAAATATTTATTTGATTGTTACTCAAGTATTTATTTTAATGGAGAGAACTTCAGAAACACGCAACTATTCTTATTTTTTGATTAATTTAATTATTCTTCAATTGTAGATAATTTGTAACGATTAGTTGGTCCAATTTCACGATAAAAAAGTATTCCTTCATTGTTACAAGTCGAATTGCTCGATGTAACAACTACGAAATCGCAAAGATGTCACATTAGTCTCAAAAGCTGATCAAGAAAAACAAGGTTTTTCCTCCTTCGTTCCACGAAGTATCCAGTATTAAAGAACTAGGGCAGATTGTGAGATTCCTCGGTTCTCCGCCACATACTAGACATTCTTGTATCGATTGGCCACGGTGTAGTTAAAAGTCACCGATAAAACGGCCATGATTAACCTTTCACGAGGCGAGAAAAAAGCGACGCGCGAGGAAAATTGCCTCGTGTGAACGAGCACGGGTGATCGATCGGTCGAGAACTTAGAAATCGACTAGGTGCAAGTGACTGGCTGTGAGAAAAATATGCGGAACACGCGTTCTTCCTCGTTATCCTACGAGTATCTGGCGCCAGTATTGGTCGCGATGCCAATACTTGCTTGATTAAAATTTTCACTCGTTTATTACGTTCAATTAATGGTAATTGAGCTACAATGTTATAACCATCTAACAATGTCGCGATTTGTGAAATTATTTCTCCCGAGAAATCTCGAGAGTTTCGAGCTTGGGAAATTTGTACGCGAGACGTATCAACGTTTATGCGAATTTGTCTTAATTTTTAGGCAATAGATTATACTCTAACGAAAGAAAAAAAAAGTTCTATGATGATGATACCAAACGTCGTAAGTTAAAAATTGTAGATCTACACAGTCTGGACTTATGCATTTGTTATTACACGAAGATTTCTGAATATAGACCACTATATAGGAATTATATACTTGATGCTATCGCGTCGAATTACACCTTGATTACTATGCATACACAATCAAATATAGAGCCAACTCCAAACTCAGGCCCTTTCGAGAATATTGTCCAATCTCAGAGCCACTGGTTAACCGTCAGCCTCTTCAGACTTGACTCTCATTTCTAGAGACGTTCTTCAAAATGTGAGAGCAGAGGGACGTTCAAAATCCACTCGTCTGTAGACGCGTCTCCTTTTCAGTAGAGTTCCAGCTATTAACGTCGTGCGAGCTTATTATCCTTTAAGGACGGTCTCCTCGCTCTGAGAGAGTCTCTTCTCTCTCTCTCCTTGCTTTTTGTGGCTGCCCCTTGTCGTCTTTCGCCTCTGTTCCTCCACCAGTTCCTTTACCCCCTCGTGCTCCTTTCATCCCGTGGGCTTTCACGGCGCGAATCTAACAGTGGATCGTCGAGATTCAAGGGTGGAAAGAAAAAGGAACGTCGCGCGTGAAAGGCAACGGAGCAAGAAAGGGAAAACAGGTGGAGATGGACGAGGGAAATAAGGGAGAGACGTACAAGTACGGGGGAATAAAAGAAACGGAGGTAATGGAAGGGAAGTGGACGTATAGGAGTCTATCTACCTTTTTTATACGAAAGTCTAGACCGAATAAAAAGATAGAAATGTTTCGACTTCTCTTTAATGATATAAATTTTCTTTGTTAGAAAATTTTTAACCAGGTATAAAGTAAGAAGTAGAAAAAACTAGGAATAAAAGTTCATTTTCTTTATAAAAGTATTAGTGAAGATTTTTTTTTGTCTATGTCGAAATTAGTTAGAATAGTTGTGAAATTCTATCATGATAATTTATGTTACTTTCCCTGTATAAAATATCTCTTGCAAAATTAATCTTTCAAAATTCCATTTCATCCCAACCAACTATAAAACAAATGACAAATTAGACTAATCAAAACTATAAGAACGAAAATTAATTTTCTTATTTTAACTGTCAATAAAATTTACATCAATTCCATTATATTTGCTCGTAAAACCAATTATCCACGAATTTAAAGATTCTCCCTCTACCCTTACGACCAACCACTCTCAGCAACAGATTCCACTCTCGAACAACTTAAACCGTTCATGAGCCAGCATTCGCAGAAAATCAAAGCAGAAACCAAAACTCGAACGTCAAACGCTTCGAATTAATTCCCTTTTCACCCCTGTGCCCTCTTATCGCACCCTTTGAGTTCCGCTCGCAATTCCTCCGCGTATCATCGTTCCACGGTCGAGCAATATCGCGCGATAAGGGTTGAAATTCGCAGATGAAAGGCGCAAAGAGGGAGAAACAGTCGCTCACGATCAGAAGAGCTCACGAAGGAAAGTAGAAATACGAAGAAGAGACGAGAAGAGCACTCCTCCGCCCTCTGAAAATCTACGCGCGTACATAAGTGTGCCCTTATTCGTCTTTTTTTTTCGCGGCCTTTCTCCCCTTGCTGGAACCATTGTGGCCGTACACATTCGCCCGGGTATCGTCTGTATCGGGCGTCCCTATCAGCCAATTAGTGGAAATGAGATCGCAGCCGCAGATTAACGATCCGCTTCCTGTGACGCGCTGGCACGTTTCTGTTAACCCTTCGTCCGCGTGACCGGTATATTTACGATATATTTATAATATATTTAACGCAGCCTATAGTCTTGGAAAGTCAAGCTTCTTATAATAGGGTCTCTGAAAACACGATTAGAAGAGAAAAATTGCGATAGTCGTTCTATAATTCGCAATTCGATGTTCTTATAATATTCAGTATCTTGTTGATGTTTCTGACGTTCCATATTTGTATATTTGTATTGAAAATTTCGAACTTAACACGATTTTCATCCCGTGTTTCACTTTACGAAACAAAATCGACACGCTCTTCGGATTTACCGGATCAATAGAGTTTGCGCCAAGTAAAGTTGGCAATCGTTTTATATCCACAACTCGAAATTCAAGGCGCAGTATCGATAGCGAAAGCTCACCATTTCCAGAATATTCCATGAGGAACGGATACGTTATTCTTTCGATTCGTTCTATTTCAGAATACATAACGATCCCCCGCGCGCATCGCTAGACACGCGTTGCACACATTTTGCGGGAAAATGTAGGGTCTAGAAATAGCCGCTCGTTTAGATCCGCCTCGCTCCACGAGAATTCATCGGCCGCGAAGGTGTTACGTTATACAACGCGGGATTAAAAGGACGGTTCTAAAATACACGACCTCCTCACTCGCGAAAAAACTGGCAAAGATAGGGGACACCTCACGAGAATAGTATCAAATAATATCTATAAAATGTTGGAAGTTCGTTTCGATTCGATTTAACGTTAATTAATAACGAATAAAAATAATTTTACCCGTATAAGATAGAAAATTTACGAAAACATTACATATATTTTACGCTGTAAAACATTTTTGCCTAACTTTAGATTTATTTATCCCCCTATTGTACTGCCTAAATTCATACGGGGTAAAATTTGAATCCCAAAACTGTCTCGGATTCTCTGGTACACATTTGAACTTGATCCCATCCCCAGCCGAGGCACACCACCGTAACATTAACAATATACTATATCCCTATGATACTGAATATACCACGGCATAGGCCTCGCCGATTGTATCTCGTATATACGCGCATTATACCGTACAGAAGGCATTGTGCCGGCGATATACAGTGCACATAATATATTCCAACCTCTAAGAACGGAGGTGCACTCTTGCAGCCGTGAATACACGCCGTGGATCCTCACAATCCTCCCTCCTCCCTTCTCTCTCTCCCTTTCCTTTTCCTCTCCCTCGACACCGCAACCAACCACGTTTACACCGCCTCTGGTGGTTACACGAAACTGGTTATAAACCAGAGAGAAACGGCCTAACTCGCGTCGCTCGATATGTATGTGCACGGCCAGGTGATTATGAACCTGCTCGATGCGTGTAACGCCGAGAAGGAACGCTGTCTGTCGATCCTCTTTACCCTCCCGCGATCCTCGTGTACGAGATCGTGTATACACGCTGCCGTGTGCACCTTCCGCACCCTGGCCGTTTTCGTACCTGGGAGATTGATCTTGGAAAAACTAATTTTCAAATTTTCAATTTCTTAATTTGTGAAAAGATTCTCAAAAGAGAAACTCAAATGTAATTACATTTCTGTTTTTAGGATCCTTAAGCCACGAATCCTTGTGCTAATATTATTCTATCGTGCTTATTTGGATAGGCTTGGAGACACCTGCGGGCAATGAGCAATGTAATAGGCACGGCAGAGGGTAAAATTCTCAAATTCTCGCTCTGCCAGTTTCGTAGCTTTCCCTTCAACCTGCCCGCGGGCAATTGCAAAATCCACAAAGCGGAAGAGTGAACAGTGCTGATCTGCGTAAAGGCTTAGGAATTTAGGTCATCGGGATATCCCTACGGATTTCCTTTAAAATTTAGCATTCCAAGTATATCCAAAATATCGATATGTACCGTCTGAAAGGAAATATTCAATTATCGGGGAGAATCGTGAGGGTTAAAGCCATGTCGGGCGTAATTTTTTTACGAGCAAGATATCCTCGGAATGGGGTTGTTGCTACGAAGATAATAGAGGTCAACGTGAAACAGGTTTCTTGGAACGAGTAAAAGTCGAGCCGCGAAACAACGATAAGGGGGGTAAATTGGAAATTTCAAGGGAAGCTTGAAGCCGATCGTTTCTTTACGATCACCCCTTCTTTTTTACGCTTTAGGAAGAGCGGTGGTCGGATATCGGGGTCGATCGCTACTTCGCGTGAAAGTCCTCGAGCGTTAAACCGTTTCCTGGTTGAACTGAAGGGAAAGATGAAGGTGGAAGGGAAGAGAAGTTCGGTCGCTGATATCTTGGATTTTATATCCCTATTTAGCGTTGAAGGGAAGGATTCGATATTTATAGAAGAAAGAAATGTTTATGGGTGCGATGTGAAAATGGAAGAAATTTAACGCTGATGGAGTCCCAGCGTTGTACTTGGATGGTGTATGATAAAAGCGAGGTATGATCCAATAATTTCGAACACTTTGATCGTTCCATCGTTTTTTAAAAAAAAAAAAGTAATGGAAAAACTTTATTTGTGAAAATTGTATGGAGGAGCTCGTAACGCGTGTATAATAATTATTTTTTTACATGGAAGATTTTCAAAGGTCTTTTTCTCTCTTCAGTTTTGTAATAAAAAAAAATGTATAGTTGAATTCCGATATAGGATCATTTAACAATGTATAAATAAAAATAAAGAGGCTTTTTTATATAATTTAAAGTGAGTATTTTCCACATAAAGTTTTTCCATATTTTTTTTCAAAATAAAAATACAAGTATAATAATATTTATATTGTGTGTAATATTATTTCGTATCATCGAATTTGAATTTGATATTGTATAATAGTAAATTAATGAAGAATTTACGATTGTTTCTGACAATGAAGCATATAAAAAGTATTATTTTCCTATATTACTGCCACTTTATCATAAGTTTAACATTTGACAGTTAAAACGATGACTTTCTCTGTCATTTGTCATTCCAGATTCTATTGACTAAAGAGAAAATTCTTTCTTATGTCTTCAAGATTATTTCACGATTATTTCACGCACCGTGGCCTTCGAGCAACTCAAGGTTTCTAAAGAGCGAAAGTTATTTAAACAAACGAACCTCGGTACAAGCATTACGTTTATTTACAAGAAACCGAAGTTTATATCATTAGACGTTAAATATAGCTATAATAGCACCTGTTTCTCTGTATCCTTGAATTGTTATAATGCAATTGCATAATGTTACAAAACTTTAAATGAAACTTTAAATTCTTAACAATTATTACGTAATTCATATTAAATATTAATTCAATTTCTAGAATTTATAATTTACTCGAGATTATAAATTTGATCAAAATAAATTTAATCGATATTTTTCAACGAGAATTATCTTTATTATTTTATGTTTATTTACAATGATAAAGGAACGTTTAATAAGATTTAGAAATTTAGATAAAATAATCAGAAATTTCCAAATTATGATTATCCGTTCATAGTAATTCCTAATGAGTTTTTAATATTTTCATTAGAAATTTTGTCAATTTCGATATGATTTATTAAATATTATAAGCAATGGATTTTAAACTCTGAAGAACTGACGTATACAAGAATTTAATATCTCATCATTTAAATAAAACACAAAATAATAGTCACTTCTCAATATTTCCCAATATTTGATTTAATATACCTGACATTTACATGACAGTTAACAAGAATTAAATATCAATATATTTAACTTGGAAACAATTCAAAGATAAAATCTCATTTCTAACAGAGAGATAAGATAAAATGGATTCGATCGATCTTTGCTAGCAAACCAACAAAACTAATACCATCGAGAAGGTCAAGCACGTTCGATATAGACTTGGTTCAGCAGAAATTCCCAAGTGGAGGACCAATATCAGAAAAGATTTTGACGTATTAAATCGACCTCACTTGTTTGATTGTGTCAATACGACGATTCAAATCAATTTTCTTCTGATAGAAGAGAGAGAAGATGATATAATTCTCTAATAATTTCAACGATTTTTGAATTCGTTCACACTGGCATGTAAAGTATTTAAACAGCAATCAAAAGCCTTCTTATATTATATATTTAAAAAAATAGATATTCGATATGGAAAATTATTTGGCAACTGACAAATTGATTGATGTAAATGCAACACTTTTTTCCCTGATGATTTTAACGAAAGACCTATGTCAGGTTTTTTTAAAATTCGTTTATTATTGTGTCTAGCCCAATTTTAATCACTGTCAATCAAATTTTTTCTTGATTGAAATTCAAAATAAATTGATAATATAATGAAATAAAGACTTACGTAGAATATAGGAAAGATGATTTTTTGAAGAAGAATAAGAATATAACAAGTAATAGGATATATATAATGTAATAAAAATAGAAGGATTAAATTATTATCGCTAAAATTATTTTTAAAATGATCTAATGTTCCCATTTTAATACATTTATCCGTAGATTTCAACTTTAATGCTTCTATAATATCGTAAAAATAAAAAAAGAAAGAAAATATAAAAAAAGAAAGAATATATAATGTAATAAAAATAGAAGGATTAAATTATTATCGCTAAAATTATTTTTAAAATGATCTAATGTTCCCATTTTAATACATTTATCCGTAGATTTCAACTTTAATGTTTCTATAATATCGTAAAAAAAAAAAGAAAGAAAATGAAATATTCAAAGTATTCTACAGTATGTTTGAAACGAATATTTTTCCATGGATTGAAACGATTCCAAATCTTATCTGTGCACCCTATATCTCGACACATCCGCACGAATCAATCGATTTCTACCTATATATTACATTCTGAATCCCCAAATCAAGATATACACTGAAAATTCTACGAATGAAATTGCCAATATAGTTCGATCGGTGCATCGAGAAAAAACGACGCAACATTTGAGTAAAGGATGGTCTCAAAACCATGTCGCTATATGTGAAAAACATTGCATACTGCATTCAACCGTATCTCTTTTTTACTGAGAGAAAAAAAATGGAAAAATATAATTTTTCCCTCTCTTAAATAATAAATCTCTTAATTTGGTTATATAAAACAAACTTATCTAATCTCCTTCGAAGAAAGAAAAAATAAAATAAAATAAATTTTCATCGCATGAAATATCTTTCGAGCCATAAATTTACTATCCTTCCGATATTATAGAACAATTATTTATTTTAATACGAAATGATGTGCAACTATTTAATTTCTCTTTTATAAAAAAAAAAATTTCATATTCTCATCGTGTAAAACACTTATCTCTCGAAACATCGATCTAGGCAACTAATGGAAAAAGGAAAAATATCTCTCGAATGCCTTCTCGATTTCTCTCTCTCGAATCGCACCTGACTCTTATTACACGATTCAACTTAATGAACGTCTGATGCGTTTGACGAAAGCTATCAAGGGACCTTTCTATTTGCATACTCGAATGCTCGTCGCTTTAATAACCGTATACGTGTCCACGTGCACCAGACGTGTCCAGACGCTAGAGAACGTCATGGACGTCTCGAACGATAGTCGACTAACCACCGCTGTAATGAGAAACTTAAATGTTGAAACTATATGGAGTACCACGACTATTACTGAAACTCGCGAGCCAACCTAATTACTTGTCGTTCCATGAGCCTCTTACTCGAAAGAAACAAGGAAAGCGGATTCCAGTTTCCACGGGGTTCTCCTTTCGTCTATTTCTTGGTTAACGTCCATTGACCTATTTCCCTTTCGAAAATTTTATGCAAATCTCTCTCACGGATAACTTGAACAGGATAAGTTGTTAAATGAACGAATGAACATTTTCTTGGAAATTTATGAATATACAGAGTGTGAAGATTCTGAAGATATTATAATTTAAATATATTCTATTTCGATTCAACTATCAATTATTACTGTCGCAATAAATTTATTCATTAAGCGTATTATTCGTGAAATCTTTTCTGAAATTAATGACAATTATCATGCCTGAGTAACAAAGAGGAACGTTACGTAATAGACGTTAAATTTGTCGATTAAACGAATGTACAAACAGTACTATTAACAATTTTTCTCCATGCAAGAGATATGATAGAGTCGAGAGCTTGATAAATTGACCTTGATGCCCAATCACCTCGCAACGACGACAAAGACGAAGAAGCTTGGTGCATCTGGTTCTGGCCGTTTAACAGTATGGCAATTTTATTGGTCCTGACGTCAGTGTTATGGATTTGATATCGATGCTGCATCAATTGTCCTTTACAAGGATGCTATTTTTAGAGATTCTTGTTAACCTTTATATCAAAACAATCTTATATTCGTTGGCGAATAAATTTCTTTGTTACATAAATTATATTTTCCTGCGGATAAATAAATTGTTGTAAAAATATTGAATGGACGATATAGTATATATGTACGCAAGCTTGCAGAAAAGTTCAACGAATGACGAATATTGCGCGTAAAACGTAGGACGTAATATATGACAGAACATACGATTATGCAAAAATAAATCGAAAATATATAGCGAAATTTTTTCCAACGAAACATATAAATGTGATTTTATTATCTACGCATAAATATAACTGGATATAAAAAGAAAAAGAAAAAGAAAAATAAATGTAAAAATAAATTATATAAAAGTTTTCAAAATGTATTGAAAATGATACTAAATATACTATCCTATTATAGTATGTAAATTAGTTAAAAGAAATTTATTTATTTAATATAAATAAACAATTATACCGGAAGAATGATTTTAAAGAAAACTTTACGCTAGTCCATTTCAAAATTTTTTTATGCATCACTTTATTTCAAGATTATTAATAAATAATTTTCTATGATGCGTTTAAAAAATCTTTAAATGACCTCGAAAATTTATGTTAGTTTTATATTTTTATACTTTTACAGCATCACAATTGTTTAATATGTGATCATATCCCAATGAAATGAAATATATAATATCAACTGATTACAGAAAAATGAATCTACTTACTTATAAAAAGTACCGATGTAAAACTAAGAAAGAAAAAAAGAAATCTGTGATCCAAACAATTATTCTTTCGACTTAATCATCGACAATTTGTCCCAATTTCCTTCGTCGATATTTCATCGTTATTTTCCACGTCGAACGAACGTGTTCCTCTACGACACGAAAATAACGATATCGCGCGATAAATTCCACGCTTGGCGTAATTTTGATACGCGCTCTAATTAAATCTGCCATTAATTATGCGCCATAGCGTGCTAGGAATCGATGACCGTGTTTCAAAATCGATTCAACGACGACGCCCACGACAAATTCCGCTAATTATAATTCATTTTACAGGGCGCAAGTAGGATATTTTACCGGATTCCATGGTACATGGAGTGGTCGCGAAAATTGGAAACATTAATTGAAAGCTCGAAAAGGCAAACGCGATCAGCATTTTTCGTCGTAACGAGCAATATTTTACCTTGCGATTCGACTTCGCCTTCACGCTTTTGATCACACGCGAATAACGTACATGAATAAAATCTGAATTTTTCTATTTCCTTGCGTGATGCATAAAAGGAAGGAAATTGTAGATTCGAGCAACATCCTGTGTTTAATCATTCTAATGAAAGCATGGCGATAGAAAGTAGATTCATAGTTCGTTTTCGAAGTTCATATTCAGTGTAAAATTGGAAAAAATTCTAGCTGTGACATGATTTTACATATTTTTTGTTTAACTTCTTATTATAATAGAAACATGATGACAGAAGATACATAATTTATGTTTCGAAGTTTGTACTCGATGTAAAGTTGGAAATTGTGCACTTACAAGTACGAAGAAGAATGGGAAAGGATCATGAGCAGAGAATTTGATTGCAAAGTTATATGGAAGTCTACCACAGCAGAACTTGTGATGATTCAAATTTAATATCCTGACATCGTGATACCTATCTCAGGTCAGCCTGAGATCATGAGACAGGCGGTTTACTACCTAAATAGATTAAGGTATCCCTAGGATAATAGAACTTCTAACTATGTATCATAATAGCCATCTTGTGATTATAGGAATAATCATAGGGGTTGAAGTTCAAGATTCCAAATTCTAAACTTATAGTTAAGATCAGAAGTCGGAAATACAGACAAGAGATCTCAAATTTAATATATAAATCCTACAAATCAGATTCAAAATTAAACGAATCTATGAAGTTTAAAATTAAACAAAAATAATTCAATTATATATTTTAAATTTGAAAACTTGGACTTTAGTATAAATTTTAATTTATTCTAAAAAAAAATTTAATTCTAGAATTAAAAATAACTCCTTACTTCTTTGATCATTAATGCAAATAAAACTGATTTAGCTTCTAAACTCTATAAACTAGTGAAACTCTATAGTTTCTTCTATATTTTCCTGACTCTGAACATTACTTTAACTTTTTATTCTTCAATTGCGATAATGATAAAAGAATTGAATTCCAATCTATACTATATTTTCATTTAATCAATTGATTAAAGAAATCCTAGTTATTAAAACTATTTTGCATAAAACTGAAGAATGATGAAGTTTCAGTTTTAAAAAAATGAATTCAAACTTTCAAGTGAGAATAGCTAGAAATTAATGTCTAGAAACTGGTAACACAGGCAAAACGTTAGAACGTTATTTACTCCATTGCTATAAAATAGTGGTCACACTGGTGTAGCTCGTTAAACCGTCATAATGCTCATATTTATTGCTTTAATATCTTCATCTAGTGCGATGCGTCGACATTCACCGCCATCGGTGAACGTGAGATAAAGACTTTAATCGGTATAACTAGTAATTCAGATCGCGTTACAAGTCTTCGATCAAATAATTACGTCTTAATAGCCGCTTGGACGGAACGTCCATCCTGGAAGGAATCTTAAAATGATCAAACCGACTTTCAAGGATCGATTGCATATAAAACGAAGATAGTGTCAGCCTGCCTTCTTACGATGGCAATACCTTTCATCTGACTTGACAGACACGCCGTAATGCCATTCGAAGGATCGATAAATGGTAGCTTGGAAAGAAGGCTTGCAAACACATGAAATAGAGAAGAAGGAAAGAATTTGAATCGAGAAACCCTCATCTCGGGTACTGAAATCTTCGATCGACCGGTGTATACGTATTACATTGTGGAATGCACGTGTCGGCATACGATTTCTTATAGCACGTATCGGTCGTCACGTGAAACTATGTCAATATCTTTTTCCAGATGATCTGGCGACTTGTGAATCGTTGATTAAATATATTATAAAATTTTTATCTCGATGAAAAAGTTAAATTGGATTCCATTGAAATCATCGTTAAAAATATTTACCTATGATTCTTTTCCTTCGATATTTTATTGTTAATAAAATTATTGATACTCCTAATACGTGATTCATTCCTCGTAATATTTATATACAAAAATGTACTATTGTGTTTACAAACGAAACATGCTCTATTACGTTTACAAACGAAACATGCTCATTCTGAATTTCCAATATATCCATAGTGGAAAATTATATATATATATATATGTATATAATATCACGTTACATTCACATCAAATATTCGTATTTCAAATAATGATACGGTTGATAAATTACATAAATCGAACAAGATAATCGAACAAAATATCGTTAAATTTTGAATAAAGATTCATTTTTCGCCATCGATATCAATATCCTCAACTTTTATTAACAATTGCCTTGCCAAAAAATTCTTGAAAAATTATCCATTAATTTCCCCTTTATCAAATGGATCCCATTTGTAAATCCATCAACACTCTGTGTCATCACCCGTATCGTTATCCGAAATAACATCGTTCCACAACGGATGTACATCGCAAAATTAACAACGATCTCCAAGCATCGACGATTTCCAACGTTAAAACGATATAAACCCAAACTTGCCGCAATCCCAGGATTCAATTACAGCTGTGCTGTAATTATCGTTCTCACGATTTTACACGAAAATGAAAAAGCTTAACCCATCGACAGCGCGTCACGAAACGACTATCCACCCTTCATCCCAACTCCCTATAGAGCAAAGTTTTCCGATAGGATGCACAGCGGAGAATCCAACGAAACGACGGAAATACAGGAGGAAGAAGAGGACAATCTGACGGACAGACGGTGGAGAGCTCCCTGACCTCGTGCGCTAATTGTGTTCCTGAACTAACGACGAGAGACAATGCCACCCTGGATCGGAGGTAATCGACGAACCGCGTCAAATTTCCAGGGAAACCGGTCCACGGAGTTTCGTGGATCAGCCGAGCGTGGAAAACACGGTGGGGAAAGAAGACTTGGCGGCCGTTTTATTGCCGATCGTGGCCAACCCCTCCCCTCCCTCGTTCTTGATTTGCAGAAAATTCACGGATCAACGGGAATTCCCACGATCATCGATTTACATGGAGACGGAACGAGCAACGGATTCATGATTGGTATTATAATCGTCACAGATACGTGGAAAGATTTTACGGATCGGTGGAAATATTCATTTGGGGAAGCGAAATATCGAGGGGAGCGTCGTGTTTCGAGACGATAAAATGATTTTTAGTACGTGAAATATCGTAAAGAGAAGCTGCACGATAACGGGAAAAAATTTAGACCTTCTCCGTGATTTTCTTGCGATATTTATGGTTGCAGAAACGATCTTATGTATGGGTTTTATCAGAGGAAAAGGATTGGAATTTGAATGCAATGTGAAACGTTTTTAATTTTTCTATATATAAAGGTTTTGGTTAATATTTGGATTCAATTTTTTTGAAGTATAAAATTCTGAATTTATGTGTATGCTTGGAGAGTAAATTAATAGAAAATATATGATAAATAATGAATTGAAATTTGACGTTTTATAATTGAAATAATAATATATCCTAAAATAAGAAATTCTAAGATAAAATTTGAAAAATGATATCTCCGTAAAATCTAATACAGGATTAAAATGAAAACCAATACACAATTTCTTCTGCTTTCCTTCTACATCCTTTTGGTCAACGCTTTATTCAAATATTGATACAGTACCAACACGATACTACATATAGAAATGTAAGAATCTATCATTCTAATGTATCGTCAATTCTACTTTTTATGATCAACCAAATATTTTCTAATAGAAAAATATCGAAAATTCTAAGATTTTTTAATTTTATATAACAACATTTTGCACATATAATTTAATCGAAAAAATTGTAAAAATATCTCACACTTGTTACTTGTTGTAATTCATTTATTCGTTTTTAATTTAATTGATCAACGAATTAATTATAAAAACAAAAGACAATAATAAATGATCCAGATTTTTTCGAAACAATAAACATTTTAAATATTTGAATGCCTGCTTTAATCCTAATCGTACAAAAATGTAATCGAAGAGAAATATATGTTGTTCAATGAATGCATTAAAATCGTAAAAATTTTTACTCCTTAGCAACTCAAGAATATATTAGCTTGATATACTCTATATCGAAGGTAATTTTTTTAATATGACCTTGTAATTCCAATAGGAATTCAATGTCTACCGATAACATAATCGAAATAGTTAAAATTCGATAAGAATAATCGTTACATACTGTTGAGTATTATATATTGCCATTTATACGAGATATTGAATTAAAAGAAGATAGATATAGATATTTAATTTATCTATTACTAATTAATTTTTTAATTAATTCGTTATCATTAGAAATTTCAAAGGAAGGAAAAGTTATGATTGAAAATAATTGAAACACTATTATGATATATGCAAAACATTCTTTTTTGCAAAAATAACAAAAGACAATAAAACAAGAATGTTAACAAATCGAGTCGAAATAATATTAAAATAAAATACGACAAAATAAAAAATTTCTGATGGAATTCTACTAAACTTGCAATTTTACAAATATAAAAAAATTAATAATTCCTATCGCTTTTATAATCAATTAACTACTTTTTACTGAATTATTAAATATATTACACAAAGAACAAACCATTTCCAAAATCTAAAATATCGAAATAACGATAGAAAAAAATAATAAAATTCCCTTTTAAAATTCTATTATTAATCATTATCTAAAAAATTCCAAATTTCTCGAACAACTAAAAACACACTCTTCTAATTAAGCATGGAAATTTATCAAATTTCTTCATATCCAAAAACAATTAGATCTTCCCCCAAAAAAAAAAATCTCCAAGATTATCGATCCCTCAAACAGAGTATATCTCGCGTCAAGAATATCGATCTGGGAACCGAGCAAAAATCTATAATTTGCAATAATTTCGAGAACGGTCCCACGACCACATTATCCGCCCATAATCTGCCCGTCATATCTCTCTCCCTCCCTCTCCCTCGCCCCTCAATACCGGTTCTTCATGAATATTAATTCCGTGCACCCGAAAATATAATGCGGTAACGCCTTTATCATTCGGCCGGTCTCACCAGCTGGACTTTGTTGCAACTCCGGTTGACGAGAGGAACCAGGTTCTCTCTCTCTCTCTCTTTCTTTTTTTTTACCCGGCTCCCACGACCATATCCTTCGTTTCTATCCTTTTCTCCTACCTTCTATTCGTTGGGCAGGAAGCGCATTTTATCAATATTTATGAACGGCCCGAGGTAAGGTCATTCGGAGGACGTTTTTTCGAGGGGCGAAAATTTCACGCGGCCTGTTTCTTGCTCGCTTCTTATTGATAGCGATTGAAGTATATTAGAGTATATTGGAAACCTCGATTGAAAATCTAAATTTTATTTTAATTTCATTGGAAGATTAAAAAGAAGAAAAGATCGAAAAGGGATGATTAATCTATCGAATAATAAAAATCAATGATTAATTCTAAAATTTTTAATATTTTCCAGAAATTTTGCAAGTCTAAAACAGAAGAAATTTGAGGTAATTCGAGATAAATTCAATATCTGAATAACTGCCTTGATTAGTGAATATTTGAACTTCAAATATTATTACAAATAAACACAAACTTCGAAAACTTATCCCGATAGGGAATACCTAAATATAAAACACTTTCCTACATCATGACTGAATGAATCGAAATACCAAACGTTTCCCTATCCAACAATGATGCGCGCCAAGTGGCAGCAGTTAACTCGATTTGCTCCGAAACCGAGCAACGAGGGTCTCTCCTCGAGCGACAACTCGGCTGAAACTCCATTCTCGACACGTTTCCCGAAACGAATTCCATCGTCGCGTCAAGAATCGCGCTGTTGAATGAAACTGGACACTCTCACAGTCGTGTGAAGAACCGTGTAAGTACGCGAGTAGCAATCACATTCGTATGTGGAATGCAATAGAGGTCTTTAGCTTGGGTATAAATAAAGAAAGAAAGAAACGATGAAAGAAAAGCCGACTTGTAAATGCCAGTAATTAAAGATTTTGAAAATAGAAAAAAATATACGTAATATGTATGTGATAGATGCAAGTTAGTAGAGGGAAGAGTTAAAATATTCGAGTTTTGTCTTATTTGACGATTAAAGAAAGATTAACAAATGGAAATTCAACATATGGAATTTTGTTGAATGTTAAATATTAAAATTATTGGATGTTCAACTTGTAGCGAGATTATAATCTTTGAAGTGACGATTAATGCTACAAAATTTGAAATTTTTATCAATTTTTTTTCGTAGCTAATGAAATTAATTTTACATTCGAAAATGTAAAATGATATTTTCCCGTATTTTATATTTTTATATTATATTTCGATTCCGAGGAAATTAAATTTGGAAATTCATTAGATGGGAAAACGTTTATTTGTTGATTTTGTTGTTTACCGTATATTCCAGAGAAATTTTAATCAAATACGTTGTTGAAACAAGAAATATAAGATATTAAACACGTACGTATCAAAGTATACAATATCTAACCGATTCTCAAATTGAATTTTATCAAAAATAAAAGACCTAATAGAGAGTAGATTAATTATTCTTAACAACCAGCAATTTTATCATTCTTCTAACTTTGTATATTGAAAAATAATTAATCACGAAACAGTAAAAAAAATTTGAAAAAATTTGAAATAAAGAAATAACGAAATTACACGCGTCGTATTTCACGTATAAATATGTATATCGTAATGGTGAGGAACGAAATTAGCATCGAGATATTTCTGTCCTTGAGTGAGATTTGAAATCCCTTCCTTTCCATAAATTTGTCAAATCTTTTATTTTCATAGTTACAATATAAATAGTTTAACACCTCGGCCAATTTACAACCATATTCCTTCCAATTATAAGCAGAAATACTGATAGCTGAATTCCCTAGAGTGGTTCTGGAGCTACTTCCTACACATGTATCGCAACAGCGATGTCAAGTAATTGTCAGGGAATTGTCAGACATCCAAATTTCGAGGAAAACCGAACGCCACGGGGTGGCACGTAGCACGAAAATAGTCGTGAACGATGTCACAGGTGTCACACGACCGAATGGTCCCAATCTCGTAGAAATTCGGTTTGTATTCTTAGAAACGAGGATGGAAAGTGTATTAATAACAATAATGAAACGCTGAGATGGAGGATCGTACGTGTAAATTTTGTATCGCTACAAACAGCAATATTTTTTTAATAAATTTTCCTTCTTATCCTTGTCGCTCTATTCGAACATATTTTATTCCATTCTAATTATGGATCTATTATTGGTGTGTTTAAATATATTATTACTATCAATTATCCAAATTACTACGTCAATATCCAAACTAAATAAAAAAATTCAATTTCACCTAGAATCCTCGAAAGCACAAGTACTAGATAACTTCAAAAAGGGAAATAAAATCTGAGACAGTAAATTACACAGTTCCAACTCGTATCATACAAATTCTCGAGTTAAATCAATTTGACCGGTGGAAATGCTTGGATTCCAACGAAGTTTGGCCAATTTCCGGAAAATCGTTATTTACAATTTCGACCCAACGACCGGGACCGAAACAACGTTCCGTGAGATTACTTTTCTTCGTTACAGAGAAAACTTCGATCCCGTCCTTTCCCAAACTTTTCGTTTGTTCTGTCGACGAGATCCGTGGGATACTCGAAAAAAAAGAAGGGGGACGGGAAAAAAATAAAGAAAAATCCAGGAGAAAGATGCTTTGTGAAAAGTTACTCGCGTTCTTGGCGTGCTTTCGTTCGACGATTCATGCACCCAGTTTCACGTAGGCAGTTTCAAGCGAACGTCCCGCCTTTTTGTTGTGCAATGCACTCTCCTGATCTTTTTCTTCGCCTTTCCTCGATAAGAAAACATTTACTCTTTCGTCGAGCGATGTTTAAACGCGTCTTATAGCGCTTGGAAACATGGTGTACACAAGTTTGTTACACTTTTATTGCTACAACAGTTATTGTTCTTCGATTTCTTACAATTTCTTATAATTCGAGACTTAAAGAGTATAGAATCGAATATCGATTTTGAAACATTTGAGATATTACGATCGTGAAAATTTAATGAAACGTAAGATAGTTTTTTCAACAAACCTCTGTCACTTTTATAAATATTATACGACTTAAAAAAATGTATGCTTTTATTGTTTCGTTACATAGATACAATACAATGAATATAATTGAACGATTTATGATATTATATAATTATATCATCGAATTTTATGAATTAAATATTTTAGCACGTGAAAAGTAATTATATACAAATATATCAAATCTCTAGAATTTCTTACTTTATCGAACAATTCAAACAATAAACTAACAAAAAAAGAAAATATTTCCAAAATCCAATTAAAAAAGAATTCCCTCTTTAATAATTATTAACAAGTAATGATTTTAAAAAAGCAAAGTAAATTGATATTTATAAATCTGAAATAAACAAACTTACTCAAATGCATTTCATCTCATTCTATCAATGATTTAATATTCGATTCCATTCTCTCCTCTTTACTTCTCAATTCCCCTTTCTAACTTATTGCTTCTTATCACCTTAAGATAGCGAGATATTAGAAAGCATTTTATTTCGTTTGTCTTGGGATATTTCTCTCCATTGTCAGAACAATGCCGTCACATTCTTGTAAAAAATATCGAAAGACGATACGATGGAACGATGATCGAGCGAATTTGATGTACAGTGCTCGATCGATTCTCACGGTAACGATTATTCTGGTGAAAGTCGTACGTAAACAACGCTTCGAATCGCTTTGCAACATTTACTTTTATTTTTTTGTCTCGATTTTTATGAACTTAAGTGAGACAACACTTGTTCTTGCAACAATCGTACAGATATTAAGAATAAAGGAACGATGTCGATCGTTTTTGAACAACTCTTCATATCTGCTACGTTTCGAATCGTTTTATTATTTAACACGGATTGAAGTAAATCAGATATTTAGGTCAAGTTTTATAAATACTTTACGTACGTTGCACGGTATGTAAAAATGTAGAATTGCTGAACTGAAACGTTTCTCCTTCGCAGTTCTAATATCACGTAGGTTACAGAGAGATTTCATTTTCAACTACGAAAAATTTAATAATTTTTTAAAATAAATTGCTCGTTTTCCCGATTTAAATTAATTAATTTCCAAAAAAATTAAATTTGAAAATTCGTTCGACTACATCACCATTGTGTGAATATCGATTAGATACTCAATTTTCTCAAAAACGAGAAACCAAATACAATTTTATTCCACATCTTCTATTTATTCTCACATGTACGATAACACAGACCCAATCAAAAATTAATCAATTTCTTTTGCATTAGAAAAAAAACTTTCCAAAAACGGAACCTCAAAGAAAAAGAAATAGCATTCCTTTCCTCGAACTTTTTCATTTTTTCACGTAGAGTCGCCTTCTAAACCGTTCGAAACACCCTTCATATACAATATTCAACGAAGCGATCCTATAGTGTATATCGTAGACCGAGTAAAGAAAAAGGGAGGAAAGAAAAAAATCGAGAATCTCGTGGGACGGGACTGGGTCCCATTGGTCCCATGGTGATTTACGTCTTTTTCTGGTATCGTTATTCGGTGGCAGGACAGCACCATAGGTGCACTTCGCAGTCCATTGCCGTGCGCCACGATAAGCCGGTCGGCCATAAAACCGAAATTTCGCAGTCTCCCAAGTATAACGCCGCCATAAATCGCAATCGTAACTCTCCATTACCATTCAATAGGAATGCGGAGAAAAAGAAGAAAAAAAAAATGGATTGACCAGAAACGGAACCGATTTTTCGCGGGACGAGACGAGCATGCTCTATTTGGTGTTAAATCGAGCCGATCGATCTCGACGAGTTATGTTCAACGCTGGAATGCGCCACTCGTGATCCAATTGTAATATTATGTAACGCCTCTCACGGCGTGAAAATCGGCTTATTTCTCGCGGATATAACGGGTGATCGAATCGTCATGGATTTTATTTTGAAATTATCACTTATTCGAAGTTTGGTCGAGAATGGATTTGAATTGTACTGAATGATTTTTATAATTGTATCTAATATCTAATACAATAATAATCTAATATAAGAATTATCTATTTAATAAATATTAAGAAATTATATAGGATGTAAAATAGAATTTATTTTACACGTATGATTATATGAAGATGTTTCGAATATTAGATTGCTTGATTAAAGATTCCTGATGTGATTTGAAGAACTTTTTGCTTTGTAAAAATTATCGTTTTAATGAGTTATTAATGAATTTTTAAGGAGAACTATTTAACTAGAAACTACTTCATTTGAATTACATTAATGATTTTACATAGAACACCCTATAGATCATATATATATATATATTAATTCTGGTTCTTTTTATCGTTATTTTATTTATTTATTTTATCTTTTATATAATCAGCTATACTTTATGCTATGAATAAAACATTATATATAAAAATGAAATGCCTCAATGAAAATATATCATATATTTATTTATCAGATTCCTAATTTTTATATGTACAATTTGAAACCAGAAGCCAATATGTAAAATTCAATATTTAATAAATAAAAAAATATAAAAGATATCAATTAGGATGTAAATGCATAAAATTTAATTATGTAATAATATAATCCAATTTGTTGACCATACTTCAAATAAGTGAAAATTTCGAAAAGTTCATAATAATTTAACCACCTAGTGTATTATACGTTTACTCGAGGTTGAAGTACTTGCTTGGGATTGAGGTGACCATGAGTCGGGTGTTTAATTGCTGGTGATCGTATGTACGTCGAAATGAAGTCAACGAGGTTTTGCGCTCAAGTTAATTTTGCTTCAGAATGTTGAAAACGTTTCCAGTTACTGAGTTTATATCCTGTTTATTCTATTTTTATAAGAATGATACCCATAAAATGTGATTTTATTGAATAAAACTTCAACTATACGTGGTTTCTTCGAGACGTTATACATGTAAATAACTAATTTTATTGATCCATAGTTAAAAAGAAAAAAGAATCTTCGAATACGAATATCAACATTTATAACTTTCTTTAAAACAATTTATTTAAATAGAGTGGAAATGGTTATAATTATCTCAAATGCTAAATTTATGTTTCCGGCAATTCGCGATGTTTGTACTTATATGAGAAAATCACATCTCATAAATGTTTTATTATTTTAATATTTTTATCAAAAGTTTTATTGAATACGACTCATCAATAATAAGAATTTGCAAATTAAACTATCTAAAAATCCTACCAAAAATTAAATATCGATAAATCCCTCGACTAAATGGATAAAGCAATTATCTAAAAATTCCAAAGAATATATTAAAAAACTGATAAATCGTTAAATAAGATAACTTTGATTTAAACTATCGGTAAAAATTTATTCCAGGATCGATTAAAATTGGAACACGCATCTTATTGTTCGAGATCGAAAGATTATATGTGAAAATGTAATATATTCTATTAAGCACTTATGGTCTTAAGCTTGTTAGATTAAACTACCGTAATGAATTGAATTATATTGCGGCCACCAACTAAGTGACTAACCGACTGAACTTTCCGTATAAATATGCATTACTAACTACTAAGTAATTACCTGTATAAAGTATCTAAATACCTATATGCATAAATAACCATTATTCCATTCCATATAGATTGCGAATATTCGCGTCAATGATAGAAAAAGTTCGAAAATTTATTATTACATTCGTACAATGCATTCTCGAATTTAAAATTATCACGCTATCCGAAATTCTTCGATCCAAAAGAGAGATATTTATACTTTAAAAAACACTTCAATTCTTATTATATACCATATTTCATCGCATATAGAAAAAGAATACTAAGTTTCTCACGAACTCTTCTCAAAACAGTCTATGAAAAAATCACTATTCAATCTCAATAAATAAATAACATTCGAATCTCCAAAAATGAACGCAGAACGAAAAAAGACAAGGGAAGAGAAAAATCTAGTTCGAAATAAGAGATCTTTGACCTTTGCAAAATCGCTGGATAATTATCCCTCGTACGGATAAAATCGATCAAGGGAAAAGCAAAACGATCGTTTAGCTCTCCAAGTAGCCTCGGTTCGATCGTAGATCAAGATGTTTATCGTTTCGCGTTAAAAATCGCGGCGGCGGTCGCGCGAACACGCGTAAATTCAGTGCCGCGTCTCGTTACATTTTCCAAGGAATAAATTCGAGAGAATGCGCACTATAAATTCCGGCTCCTGAGTACAGCTTCGCTCGCATAAATTCGGGCCACGGCACTGCTTTAGCATACGCGCGACAGAATGCGCGAGAGTAAAGAGGATTTTTATGAAAGGGAACGTCAAAGAATATAAAAGGTGATTCGCGGCACGTATGTACTTACGTGTATACTGTTGCAACGAATGTTTCCTAAGGACGTCAGTTTACCAAATATTTACGCGTAGCCACCGTTCTACCCTATATAAAATGACGATCCTCTTAATAAGCGAGCCAAGCTGCATCGATAGTTCAATGTGTGACTATAAACTTTTGCTCTTACTTTGGGAAACGTGTTTCTTAAAGTTAAAGTGGATAATTACGTTGAGAAAGTATTCGAACAAATTTTATGAGTTGTAATACGCGTTTGTTCTATTAATATTTTTTAGCATTAAGCATGCTATAGAGAAACTTGAAACGAATCAAGCATGTATAAAATATATTTTAATAGTTATAAGTTTTGAATAGTTTAATTGTTATATTAATAACAATTAATATTTATTAGCTTTTATCCTTAGCTTTTATCCTTATCCATAATGTCTCTTAATTTAAATAATTTATATTTCTTCATTTAAATTTATCTATATAATTTTGTAATTATCTACTTCCAATTTACTACTAATTTTGAAAAACTTTGTATATCCATTTTATATTCAAAAATTTTATAATAAATGCTCAAATACTTTCTCATGTCACTACATGTATAAAATTTATAGTAATTACTGCATTATTCATCTCGAAAATTTTCAACCATAACATACTCGACTCGTAATTTCATTTCAATCCTTCAATCGAATCAATCTCGTTTCAAACAATCTAAATCATGCATTTACTTGCATTTATTTTATTAAGATTATCCTTCGAACCTACCAACGATTACAAATTATAATCGATATTAACAAACACAAAGTAACAGTTAAAAAACGAGTTCCTTGGAAAAAAATTTCCCCCGCTCGAATTGCATATTTTTTTTACCACGACCGAACCGGTCCGCTTTAAACGCATCTTCAAGGATGACTTTGGAAAGGGCGAGGCCGAATTTAACCGCAGCAAAGGACAGGTAAAAGAGTTACATGGAAAGAGCCCAGCAACGTTCATAAGATAACCGGTACTCCACCGCTATAGTACCTATAGGTATATAATGCCCAGACCATAAACGTACTTTTTATTCCTTTTTCCGTGAGAGTAACGCTTCTCGGTCCCGTTATGTCGGCGAACTGCCGAACGAGGGTCCAAAGAGAAGGCCGACCAGCATCTTGTGGAACATACGAATCTTTCAGAAGCAGCAGGCCAAAACAACTTTAAAATTAACCGCATCGTAATTTTCTCGCGATCGAAACCGTTTGGATATATTGTTGCAAGAGGGGAAAGGCAAGGATAAGAAAAATAGACATGGGATTAAAACGTCCAGATTGCGAAAAAATGATTATTTTGAAGGATTGCTTGTAAAAATGATAAAAGATGAAAGATGAATATTTTGACTGGTTCGAAATGATTGTATCGTTCAAAGAATTAGAAGATTGATTTTCTCGAATGATGAGATATTGAGATTGTACAATGTATTAATTGATCGTTAATAAGATGAAAATCGAATTTAGAAATAATTCTATTTTATCTTTTAAATAATAATATTAGATTTCTATTGTTTAAGAATTAAAATTCGGAAGAAAAATAATCAAGATATTCTAAGAATCTATCATCATTCCAATATAAAATCTAATACGATATTGCGTAAACCTCGAACAAATTCTACAGTTGCAGAATAGCAGAAAATTATGATCAAGATTGAAATTACAACCGATTCCTTGATCGACCAATCGCTATAAGCTTCTAGTTAATCGAAATAATAATAGATAATAATAGATCTAGAAGAAACAAATCAAATAGATTTAGAAATGAGTAAAAATCCATTTTTGAAATATTCCTTAATCGTTCTTTTTCATCTACAGGATGTTTCGTAATAAGTGGAATTTTTCAAATACGAGATGAGTACATTTCTTCCACGAAATATATCTCTTCTTTTACATAACATCCCATAATCGTTTAATTTCTAATAACTTCTCAAATTTAACAAAAATCTATCTCTCAGTTATGAATATGTTAAATAAACAATTTCTAATTTAAAGAAATTTAAAAAAAAATGAATCCACTTATTATCGAACATTCCACGCATTGTAAAAATCGTTGGATGGAAGCGTTAAGAAGTCACGACTGACCGGCAAGATGGATATTAATCAACGTCGTCGAGGCTAAATATGATCGGTGAAAGTTCACGCAAGTTAATCCGGAGGACGTCAGATCGCGAGAGTGGCGTTTTGGAGTCGGATATGGCCGTAGAGCCCGAGACAGGTCGTGGCACGGGCAGCTGAATGCGGAAGGAATAGCTGCCCCTCCATTGGCAGTGTTGTTCAACATTGCGACACGACGACGCAATTGGGTCAAAGTGGTGCAGTCACGAAGGTGGCCGGCCGAGGTTTCAGCGATACTGCGGTAATCGTGCATTTAACCGTGTACCTGCCCACGAGAATAGTATTGCGGGCCGAAGGGCTGTTCCAGAAACGGTGCCACGAACAAAGGAACCACGTGCACGCTTGCTGCGCTTCTGCGCTCGTGTCGTGTGACCTCTCCCTCTCCCTCTCTCTCTATCCATCTGCCCCTCTCTTTTTCCTTTTGCCATCCTTTCTTCTCTTCTTTTATTCCTTGCCACGGTCCTCCATTTTCCATCTCGTTTTCTCCGTCTCTTTCTCTCATTGTTCCTATACTCGGCCCCAACACCGCCTATATCTCCTCTATTGTTCGTTCACCGGCTATTTGTCCCTGATTCCTGGTTACACCAGATGGACACGCGTGTGCAGTTTACACAAAGCACGCGTGCACGATTAGGTGAATGAAGCGCGTCAACGTGTCAAAGCAAAGCACCGCAAAGGTGTCACGTGGACAAAGCTATCCACGACACGATCGTAAAACCGCTCTCGCGACCGCGACGAGACCAACACGGCCTGGACCTTTCATCAGCTCGGTTCCAGTGGCCGCTGTCAAAATGATAGGCGACACCACGTAACGAGCCGACGACCAACGGGTTTTACGAGATGACAATGAGAGATCTCGAGGACCTTGGAAACGGAGAGAACCTCCGAGAAACTGGATTGTGAACGGTTTTAATTCCGTTCTTGGAAGATTAAAGATAGTTTGGATAAGACGAGTGGAGAAAGGGTGAAGATCGTGAGAGTATTGGAAGATAATAGAATATCGGAACTTTATTCGTTCGAGAAGTTTGCTTAATGGGAACCAAGATTCTCTTCACAGAGAGGGAAGAAATGCTCGCGAGATGATAAATTGGAGTGGAAAAAATCTGTTTACATTTAATGATCGCCTCTTGAAATATCGCACGAGGAAATCGAAGGTTCTGTTACCTTTTTTATTCTCCCTGTAAGAGTTTTCGCAGTGCACGCAAAGACAATAACGTGATCTGCGAGAATTTCTACGGGAATAAAAGAACTCTTGGACAATTGAGAAGATTATAACAGAGACGGTT
Source organism: Apis cerana (assembly GCF_029169275.1). NCBI lineage: Eukaryota > Metazoa > Arthropoda > Insecta > Hymenoptera > Apidae > Apis > Apis cerana. Next base: position 4,479,337 of record NC_083857.1, read on the forward strand.
CTTCTTTAATTTTAATCACAATTTTACGATTTATTATAATACGTGAATGGCTTCTCGAATATAATTATAAATATCAGCTATGATAACTTTAAAGAGAATGCAAATTCATTAAATAACGAAAGATTTTAGAATATTTTTCCTAGAAAAAATATATAAATTGACAAAAGTTGTTTAACAAATACAGATAACGACTCGTAAATTTTTAAATGATATAAAAATATGTTAAATTTTTTCGATTTTTTATCATAATTTTTTACCTTTTTTCATATATGCTTTCCCCATTTTAACCTTATCCTTTCTGTCACAAATACTTTACAACTTAACTCCTCTTTCAAAAGCGATGTCTGATCCATTGTTCCTCTCCACTTTTCCGCTGCTTTTTAGTTTTAAGCTTTTTGCATTCTTCTTTTATTCCTTCGAGCTAAGTACTGTCTTTTCTTTTAAGTTTTATGACAACCTGATGGGTATGCTGTCTTCTACACTCCGTTTCTATTGTTTCTTTCTTGATTATTCATTTACATTTTCCGTATAATAAATTTTACGCTAATTTCCGTAAAGATTCAAATAATAATTATTTTTTAAGCTAAGAACAGATATTCCTTTACAATTTATTTTAATTGTAAATCAATATCGAAGGATAAAATAAAATATTTAATAAAAAGAATTAAATCCTTTTTCTTTCGATTTAAACAAATTATCGAATACACAATTAAACCACGACTATCATCTATCATCAATTTTCTCAAACATTGATAATACTACGTGGGAATAACGTTTCTTAAAAGCATAGAAATTTAGTTAAAAAAGAAAAAACTAAAACTTCCGAAACTTCTGATAAATTATAAACAGTAATGATCAGTGAAAGATAAGCCGATAGAGAATGCTACAACTGCGAAGCTACAATTATCCTCTCGATCTCGTGTGTATGTGTTTACGCAAAGCACGCCCGTTCGATTCAATGAATGAAACATATAAACGTGCCAGGTCGCGAAGCCGCGAATGCAAGCATACGCAATACGTGTATAACGTGAAACAGCAGCAACAGGAAACGACAATCAAAGAGAGATCTCATAAGATCCCTTGGCCATTAATGAATATAGTTACGCGCGCGAAATTTATGATCTCCCTTCTTGCCTACTCCCTTTACTGTCGTAATACGCGAGGTATATATTTCTCCATTGGCTAGGTGCTTAATAACAGTCGATTTATAACAGTTAGCCGGCGAGGCGACATTGAGAAGCGTGCAACCGGTGCCTCGATATCGGATCTAATAATAAATTTTGAAGAATTACTCGGCCCAAGGTGAAGTTCGGCAAACACCTCGAGCTGCACCGCATCCGGCCACGATTTCCCTTTATTTTTCCACGTGATATAATTTATCGCGCCCTATCCCATCCCGATTCGATGTAATATCAACGGTCGTCTTAAATCGTTGGAGGCCTCATCGTGATATCGGAGGAAGTGGTTTCGAAGAACGTTTCAGAACGGGTGATGGTTCGGTTAATGGCGCGCTGATTGGAAATTAATCTAATCTCGGTTGAGATTGTATTTCGAAAACAGATTCCAATTGGAATTTAAAAAGAGTTTATGCCGCGCTTTTTTTTAAGTTTTGTGAAAAAAATTTGAATAATTTGATATGAATCTTTCTTTGAATCCTTCTTTTGAAAAATTTGAGTTTAATCAATGAAAGTTATATATTTGAAACTTTAAGAAGCTTCGAAATTTTATTAGGAAATATATACGAGTATATATAGATGTAGATAATGTTGCTAATTAAAAAAATCCTGAACGAAATATTAAATCTAACACTTCATAATGTATATGAAGTTGCGAAATACATTAATTAGAAGACCAGTAGCAAACACTATTACAATAAAAAAATTTATTAAGAATTATCAATCTGTAATATAAACTTAAATCTGTCTCATCATCGCAAATGATTATAATCCAAAAATATTACTTCCAATTATTACGAAACAAGTAACAATAGAGCTAGTATAATAATACCTAACATAAAATTGTCACCGATAAGTTTAAATATTTTATCACAATGGAACCACAATGCGGTAACTTGAAATTTTCATGTATATATATATATATATACATATATATCAATGTGAACTAGTATCGGAGCGGATTTCATAAATATTAATATCAACGAAAGAAAATTCATTCCTCTCCACCACAATTTTGTTCAGAGACATAAATATATTTCCGCATGTACATATTACACGACGAAGCAAGCGTTAAGGGGTGGGTTGGGTAAAAGGGAAACCTGTCCCTGGCGGGAAATTTCTACGGTCTCGAGAATCCTTGATGCTGTAAGTGGCAGCTTTAAACGAGAATTCTGTCTGACGATGAGAATAATTTCTATCTCTTTCAAAGAGATTCCGTTACAGATGGATCTCCTCGCATTACCATACCAACACCCGAGCCATATTTTTCCGCTATCGTGAAACATTTGTTTAAACACCTATCGTGGCATTCTTTTCGTTATTATTCACCTTTCATCGCTTATCGAGGGACCGTATACGATAGATGACGAACGTGATGAATAATTTCATTGTAATACACGTTAATAACCTCGAATGAACTTGATCAAGAAAATTTGAATTCACGATAGTTTTATATTATTATTTATATATGTACGTTTAAAATCTTTTCGAAATATATATCTTTAATAAATCGCTATCGAGTATTATTTAAGGATAACCGGAATTTTATCACATAAAGAAACATTAATTTGTACTTTTCTCAATCAAGATCAAATAAAAATTAACGTAGCAAAAAATATCAGGAATTGAATAATTATATCTTTCTAAATATCGAATATTAAATAATAATACCATTCGAACGAACGACTCTATAATTATCTCTACGCGAGTCATTCAATCTTCTCTAACTCGAGCAACGTCATGTAGAGGCTCATTGAGCCAAAATAAGAAGAAGAATATCTCCGCAAAAAGTGCTAATTTTTAAACGATGAAGCGATATGGTTAACGGCGCTCAAAAAATCCTATGAATTATACTTTCACGATACAATACAATCCCGCATGGCGGCGCCACTGTGGGCCATTGGCGGGGCATTAATTCGCTCTCGATCCTTCGATAAACGAATGAATTAAGAGGAACGCTGTCGCTTTCTTAAACGAGAAAGATCAACTCACCCTGTGAGGCGCCCGTAGAAGTCGATGCACCGCTGCGAGCTGGTTAATTAGTGGCAAGGTCGCGCTGAAGGTGTGCACAGGCGGCCTAGGAGGCTCTGGATAGGAGCTCGCGTAGGCAAACGGATCGACGTCATTCAGATACTGCACTCGGCACGTCAGAGACATCTCGCGGGACCTCTGTATCTCGGCCGTAACGGCCGATTGTTGTCCGATAGGGCCTTTTTTTCCACGATCCAAAGAAGGCAACACGCGGGGCTTGTCGCGAGAGCACTTCCCCTCCCTCTCACTCCCGCTCCGATATATTATATCGCTTCTTACTCTCTGTCTCTGTTTTACCGGGCCGCACGACCGCTTTACGCGAACGCACGAACCAGTTCGTCGTACCGCCGATTTATTTTCATTCGAGTCGCCGGCTACAACCAACCGAGAAAACGAACCTTGGTCTCGTCCCCTCTCTCACTCTCTCACGCTCCGTCTCCACCGTACGCTCTGGCCCGCTGTTCCTTTTTCCCCGTGTCTCTTTCTTCCTCCTCACGTTCCATTCGCGTCTACCGGCTCCACGACGAAACAGAGGCTCACGTGAATACCTTGATCGCGGTGAACTGATATTCTCTTTCTCTACTCCGACCGCTTCTCGTGTCCGTTCCGTTGTGAGTTTGTTTTATGAGAACGAGAAAAAGAGAGAGAGAGAGAGGAAGAGAGGAAAAGAAAGAGAGAGAGAGAGAGAGAGAGAGAGAGAGAGAGAGAGAGAGAGAGGAAGAGGAGAGACACACCGCGAACGAGCGTGGAAAGCTGTCGATTTATTTTCGTCAGAGCGACGATTCGTGACGGAGGGAAAAAACGCCGCTATTCTGTCTCCACAATTTTTCGCGTTCTTCCATCGATCGGTCGGTTCCGAATTTGTATCTGGAAATTGGTTTTTAAACGGTAACGTGAATATTTTTGACGTTAAAATTGGAAATACTAACGAGAGAAATATTTATACTTTTTTTATTTGTAAATATAAATATTCAGAAATGTAACGCAATACTCGAAAAAAGATTGTATGCGTACATTTGTATATTTATGTTGGTCGTACATGTGAAAGTGACAATGTCGGAACTGTAACAACCTTTGACTCTGAATAACTAGGCGAATAAGAATTCGTTTTCGATCGGTCGATAACCTTTAGATTTTCCTTTCACTCGTCGATCAACCGAAAGTGGAAAGATAGGAAGAAATAATTTTTCATTTATCCTCAAGGTTAGGAACACTTCGACATACCTTTTTTTTAGAGACTCATACGATACAGCTATTTCTTCTTAATAATATTTATACCAGTCAATGAAAACCTATTAGTTCTTTCGCAATAACTTCGCAGAACAATATGTTGAAAAGAAAATTTAAAAATAAATATACGAAACAGAGATATAAGTTTTCTTAGATTCTATATATTATGGCCTAACACATCTTCGCATACGAATGTACGAATGTATGTGTACATGTAAGATTCACCGTGTCGAACCTATCTTGCGCGCGAGAAATACAAAAACATCGGCCTTCCAAGCTCCGCGCATGACGCGAAATTTCTACACGGTGTCCGAATCACAATGCCGATTTAAAAGCATGTTCGATGTAAAAATGAGAAAAACATCGATATCGATTCTCGCGTTTCCACGAACCATGATCATGGACACTAATATCTTGTTCGAGAAGAGACTCGCGAGAAAATCGACATTCGGATAGAATGAATTTACGAAGTGTCAATTATCCACGCATACCAACCAGTCTTGTCATCCTCTCTTATTCGCATTGTTCTTACCCGTTGCATGGGCTAGCTCTTCTGCGAACCGGCTCGATGGTGTTCACAGAAAAGAAAAAGGGAGAAAGATGAAGAATAAAGAGAGAAATACTGAATAAGCGAGAAAGAAAAATGAACGTTGAAGCAAGACAGAGGGCGAAGCGATAGAGAGAGAGAGAGAGAGAGAGAGAGAGAGAGAGAGAGAGAGAGAGAGAGAGAGAAGGAAAGAAAAATGGCAAGAAGGATGAAAGGAAACGAGGGGGAGGAAGATAGAAGGGAAAACGAGTCTGCGCCATGCCACGAATGTAATCGTGCCTGTAGTCGACGAAAGATTCACGATCAAGATGCGATCGTAACGTAAGATCGTGTCTAAGAGGATTTCCAAACTCGTCTGAATCAACAAATTCACTGTGGACCGATGTTTTTGCACGGATCCGACGACAACTCGTTCTATGGTCAGTGCCAACTTTTCGGTATATTTACCGGTATCAAAGGAATTTCACCAACGACGTTGCTTTCTCCGCCCGTTTTATATACGAGTCGATATTTCGTTAGAAATGCGAATACTTTTTTCCAAAAAATTCTCGGAATACTCTAAGAAGTTTATGCGGATTTTAAAATGCATTCAAAACGAATACGAGTTCGAATCAATTGTTTTCCGAATAATTTGAGAAAAATATGACCAATAAATAGCTTTAAAATATTAATATTTATATAATATAATTCCTTACATCGAGTCGTAAAAAAATTTTTTACGTATCTTGTTGATAAAATATATCTATGTATAAACAAATCACGATAATTAACTGACAACCGAATATACTATATCTAAATAAGAAAAAAAAAAGATACACTGACTCTAAAATTAATGAAAATACACATAATTAAATTAACTTTTAAAATAAATAACGCGTTCGCAATAGAGGTTACAATCCATTCCAAACTAATCGAGATAATCGAAGCTCCGAAAATATCGATTGAGACGGTTACGATATCTCGATCGATATACGCGGCCATTAAACTGACAGTTCCTCCATTGTCCGCTCCCAAATGTACTTGATAGATAAAATTTCACGTTACCTGTTACATTGACTGATCAATTATCAAACGACATTTCTCGATCGAATGGCCAGCCTTGATGTTTTTAGCGTTTGGAGCCGGTAGAAGAAGAATGATAGGTATATACAGTAAACGAACTGTCGAACCGGAGTCTGCGCGACAAAAACTCAGTGAGCGACACGCGCGCTTCCCGCGCACGAAAACGTGTGTCACCTTTGTCGTAATTGCGTATAACACACGTCAAAATACACACATTAATCGATTACACGATACGAAAACGAAAATAACACGGAATCGTGAAACTGGGGAAGGTGAAAAAGAGGGAAAAGAACTGAATTCACAACTAATAACGTGCCTTGCCTCACGAGCAGTCGCCGCGACACTGAACGCCACGGACACCTGTCGCCACTAAGGCGACAGTAGCGCCGCCACGCGGCCAACCCCCTCTCTATTCCGTCTCGTGTACAGAGCACCCTGGAACAATGCTATAAGACAATATTTGTTACCTTTATTATTAAAATTGCTGTTCACCGTAATTATATACTGGAATTACGAATTCATGACAATGTGATGAATGATAATCGTAAATCGATTTAAATTAATTTATAATATCGAATCGTGGAATAATAATTATTTATTTTCAGAAATGTAAAAAATGAAAATTGATAATAGATGAAAGTGTAGGAACTAATTCAGAAATATCTTTATCTATTTGATTAATAACTCTATTTTCTTATGACTTTCTTCGATATATAAATTTTATCAAAATTTTGATATAATATATGAACTTTATTATCGATATTCCCTGATATGTTAGGAATTGATTTATAAAGAATTGCGTTATAAGAACGCAAATAAAAAAGATTTATTATTATATATTATTTTTGAATAAATTTACCAATGATTCATTATTTTGTTGATACAAAGTTCAATTTAAATATGCACATAAATTTGTATTCAAAAGTAATTATAAAGTTATAAATAATGTATTAATAATTCAATTATTAATACTTAAGAAAATATTTAAAAAATTTAATTATTTAACGAAACAATCAATTTGACAAAAAATACAGAATATTTCTTTTCCAATAAAGATATTTCTCCTAATTCCATTATTTTTTGACAAATTAGAAAATAGAATTTAGATAAAATTTGCAAGAAAAGAAAAAATTGCAAACAACATTCGAGAATGGAATTAGGAAACAGGCCACGTACTCTTTCCAATAACTAAATCCTGGACAAATTCACGAACACGCGTCCACACCACATTGTTTTCTGCCAAAACAATATTGTCGTCAAACAAATTTTAGCGACTTGCTTCCTATGGATCCCCACCATCATCCTTCTGTTCTCCCTTTTTTTTTCAATTTTCCGCAAAGATAGGATAAAAGATAGCTAGGGAAGTCCATCCAACGATTTGTTGTTTTCGAGGATGAAGGTTTTTAGAAAGGTAGAAAGAGAAAGAGAGAGGAAGAAAAAGATGCATGGGGACCGAAGAACCAAATGAAACGGCAGGGATGGTAATTGTGTGGTGAAAAAATAATCAGCTGGCGCAGCACGTAGAGCGTAACCGTAAGTGCGGCTGTTCTCATTGTTGTCCCGCTACTACGAGACCCCACGAGGGGTGACAAGCTCACAAAAGGGGCTGCTGGACCCATAGAAACGTGATGGGAGGTAGTTCGTGCGGGAGGGTGCCACCGTTGCGATAAAATTCTATAGTGCTCCGGGAAAATATGAGTGACTCGACGGCTAGGAACTGATCGGACAAAGGATTCATCGTTGTCATTGTTGTTGTTAAAATCCCTTTTTCAATCAATATTTTTTGAACCCTATATACTATCATTATACGCATACACGAAGTATATTCGAAGTATCTTCGATTTGATGAATCTATCGACGAAAATTCTCATGGATTTTGATAATTTTTGATGCACGAAATTTTTCAATTTTGTTCGACAATAAAGATAGATTATGATATTTCGTCAGGATAGTTTGAATTTTAAAAATTGTCGCAACGTAATTGAAAATTCGAGGAAGGATTCGTGCAGAGGGGAAGTGAAGAAGACCGACCCTTTGTTGTTAGCACTTTACGTGTAAAACGAAAGAAGGAAAAAAAAATGGAGAGGAAAGAGGGAGTCTGGAGTAAAAGGAGAGTCTCTTTTCGCACATCCCTCATGAGAAACAATAATGTCGCGTACACTTCCACTCCTTCTGGATGTCGTCTACCCTCTTCTCGTCTTTATTCGTCTGGCGTTTTTTTCGAGTACTCGTCCTTCTATCCACGGCCATCTACACACTACTTTGCTTCAGCTACTGATCATGAAAAGAATTGCACGCGAATAGCGAGAATCCGTGTCTCGCTGGAAAATTGAAGAAACGAGAAAAGTTTTGTCGCTTGTTTCGCTCACCCTTCCATACTGTCGTGTGGAACGACAAAATGATGAAACTTCAAACAATATAAATTGTTCGATTCGCTTTTCAATTAAAAAAGAAAAAGATAATAATAAATATAAATGGAAAAATATCATTTAATTACGTCGTAATCTAATATGACGTCAAAAACTTGAAGAAACAGAAGAGAGAGAGAAAATTGGAAAAAACTCACCGGAATGTAGCCGTCGGGTTGAGGTCTCTCGTTTTTGTCCCTGAAGAAAATTGCTTAGTTACAATCAAGCAGCCACGTGTTTCGGAATTCACGTTCGATTATCGACATGAAACGTACCGATGTCGTCGTTGTATCACAGGTGTCTGCGGAGTGCTGTCATGGATGATCACTTGGGTGGCGTCGATCTCTTCGCATTCTGAACTTTCTTCTCCCGAATCTACATAAATAACGAATATCAATGTGAAATGCCTATAACATTCTACCCCCTAAGCGCAGTATCTTATTTTATTTCGTACTTTTAATTGAAAAAAATAATAATAATAATAATCAACATTAATGTAAACGATACGATATATTGAAATACGAATATACGAGTATTATCTACCACTCAAGATTGCAATATCTTAATCATCATAAAATTTTATTGTCTATATATTTTCCTGACGTCATACAATTTTATTAATGAAACTAGTATGTAATGGAACTATGAATTACAAGATTAAACGACTTTGGTCAAATAAACACGTACCTACAAATTAATGAAATTTCATCTATTTCCTAGAACATAATTGACTCATTTCTCCAACACATTAGTTACATATTACGAGAGTTACAGTTATGGTTCGTTATATTCCAAACTTTTCTTTCATCAACGGAATTAGAATCACTAAAATCCGTTCGTACGAATTACTCCATAATCCTATCAGCTCCCCTTTCGACTATTCTAACCGCGTACGTCTATATACAATTCAGCGCTCATCCGTACACCGATTTCTAAAAGGACGAATGCTATTGATCCTCTTCAAAGAGGCACCGCACAATTCTCTCGTTAACAATCCTAATCTCAAACTATTCTAAACCCTATATTGATTGTATCCGATGCACAATCCTGATCGATTCTAAATCCCCTCCCTTCTCAACTCACCCTCCCCTATGCGTTCGCGTTTGCGGATACGAGACAGGATCGGGCTTGGGCACAAGGTGGCCGTGTCTCCCAACAGATCGTCGATATTCGTGTGCTGACCGATGAACAACGGTAACGTGGAAGGACGTTTCTTCGGCGATGATCTTCTGGATGTTGGTTGCACGTTGTCGTAAGGCGAGTCACGTCCCCCATAATTGTCCGGAGGATCGGGAGGATTTTCCACCTGTGAACAAGACTTAGTTGTAGTGAAATGAAATAAAATTTAATTTGTGTAGTTCTAGAACGTATCTTTACTTATCCCGATTGATAAATTGAGTTTATTTCACTCGAAACAAGTTAGCCCTTTTGTTTTAAGGAGAAATTGAAGATGGGTTGAGGATGGTTGAAGATGGTGGAAGGAAGTCGTGAGTGGTTGTCTGTAATTGATGAAACTTTTGAGATTTAGTATTGTAGAGAAAATATTAGCTACAAGAAATTGTTGCGAAATACTTGACATTGAGGAAAACATGAAGAATCATTAACAAGTTTACTCAATATTGAATGGCAAGAGAAATTGCTTGGATTTAACTGCGGATACAACTAAAACAATTATTTTCAAATATTCAGTTAATAGAAAATATGCGTATCATTTACAAAATATCAGTAATTTTGTTATATAAATTTTACATAAAATTTGTGTTATAATATTATTTAAAAATATGTATGGTAAATCTTTCCTTGTTCTTGTAATAAGATATAATAAAATAAAATAACTAAATCATTCGATATTTTTTAATAATAACGTCGTAATCATATGATCATTCATTACTTAAAAACATTCAATATTCAATAATTATCAAAAAAAGAAATTAACATCCCGAGAAAAGTATATTCATCGATATATCGTTTACGTAAAATACGTATTTGCATAAAAATCCTCAGTCCATAATTCAATATGCATAAAATGACTTTAAACGTAACGCGATGCGACAACAAAGTTTACACGTTCCCCTCAGCTTAGAACCTTTTAAGGTAACCACTCGATTACTTAAGAGAGGACTTATTAATTAAGTTAAAGACTTGCCACAAAAGCAACTTTATTCTCTCCCCGATGTCAAGTGCGCGAGGTTAAAGATTTACGACGCAGGGTATTAACAGGTACCTATACAGCCTCGTCAGTTAGGGGCCGTTAAATGAATAATGCACGATATATGATCACTTTACCCCTTCGGGACTGGCACGATCCCCGAGTGGCTCGTCAGCCGGAGGTGGCGGAAACTCGATAGGGAATCTAGAGAGGCTTCTCTTATATATCTCGGGTTCAGGGTTAACACCGATATCGATTCTCTCGAACGATTCGGACGAGTCCGAGGTACTGTTGGACGTTTCCACAGGAATCTTGACTACACCGTCAGGAACGTTGGACGTGCTGTCCATCCACCATGGTTTCTCACCCGACTCGATGTGCCTGACCTTGTTTGTACCTCTGCCGTACGGCTGGCTGTCGTCCACCTCGTCGTTGTAAGTGTTACCGTTCGACGTAGGAGTCGTAGGAATGACTTCGACTCCCTCGGGTACGTTCTCAGGATTGTCGCTCATCCACCACGCTTGCTCTCCAGACTGTTGATGTCTCAATCGATTTCTTCGCTCGTTCGATCGAGTGCTCGAGCAACGGCTCGACTCTCGTTTCGAAATAGATATCACGGACGACGATTGTTTCTTCGACTCGTCCGACGGTGCGGCGTCGCTCGAGCTCAACCACCATGCCCTTTCCTCCGAATCTTGTCTCCACACCGCCGTGCGCGACGGTTTTTTCACTTCCTCCGAGAAAGCACTGTCATTTCCATCCAACCAACGAGTCTTGTCCCCCGAATCTTGCCTCGAAACTGCCGAGGACGATTGTCTCTTCGTTTCCTCCGAGGGGGCGCTATCGTTCGAATCTAACCACCAACCCCTCTCCCCTGATTCTTGTCTCGAAATCGTCGCCGACTGCTTCCTCGCGTCCTCGGATGCCCCGCTGTCGTTCGAGTCTAACCACCAGGCTCGTTCCTCCGATTCTTGTCTCCACACTTTGTATTTAAATTTGCCTGGGAACATATAATTAAGGGGAGCGGTTTATCTATGCGGATCGTGGTAATTTGCGTTCTTGTTGGGAAGAACGAGGGAAGAACTTTTATTGAGCCGATCCTCAGGGAGGATAATTAAGTGCTTTGCGCCATTAAATCATTAGTGATTTATGATATTTGCGATACAAATCGGACAAGAATCTCTTAAAAATGTAAATCAAATCTCCTCGCTTTATATTTTTCTTTCTTTCTTTCTTTCTTTCTTTTTTCGTAAAATTGTAAATATGCACCGCGTCAGATTTAAAATAAAAATTACTCATACTCGTCGACTTACCATCGTCAGGTAAGGTACTGCTGACGGTCGTTTCTTGACTAATATCGTCGTTGCACACGCTTCCCGTTTCGACACCTTCAGGAACGTTTTCGGAGTTCGGGTCCATCCACCAAGGCTGTTCCCCGGAAAAATTTCGTCTGATCCTAGCTTGACTCGACTGTCTCCTGTCCTCGTTCTTCTCCGAGTTCGTGAAACTGAAACTTTTCGACAGACTTTTCGACAGAGACGCCGTTGTTCCGTTGTTCTGCTCCGACTTTTTCGCGTCCGCGTTTTCCTCGTTCGAATCTAGCCAACCGGCCGATTTGCCCGACTCGCTGGAATCTTGGTGTTTATTCTTGAAAAGATTCGTGACCGGGGCGAGGGCCCTCATCAGGAACGATTTAGCCTCCTCGGTTTTCCCCGAACGATCGCTCCTCGATCTCGGGCTGGACGGTGGCCTCGGCGGTTTATCCATCGTCAACGACATCTCGTCGGTGGACGAGGCCAACACGCTCGTCCTCGACGATCCAGCGCTCATCTTCCCTTTCTTCTCGCAGAAAGGGGACTTGGACGTTCTCCTCTTGCGTGGCCTCGATCCGGGTCTCGACTGTTTATCGTTCTCCTCCTCCTCCTCCTCCTCCTCCTCCTCGCTGCTCGACGAATTCGAGGAATCCTCGCTCGAAGTCGAGCTTCCGTCTTGCTTGCTCCTCTTCCCCGACGGCGACTTCGAGCCACTCCTCGATTTTTCGGCCACGCTCGAAGCGAGGCTGCTCGTCTCACTTTTTCTACTTATTATACTCTTGGAGGGCGAAGATGACGGTACCCTCAGCCTCGACCTGTTCGATTTCATGGAGCCTGAGCTGGATTCCGAAGGAACGGCTGGTCGATGGACGTTCGATTCGGAGTTCGGTTCGGATTGCGAATCTTGAGAGCTGACGGACATGCTACGCTCGTTCTTCTTCTTTCTGCTATACTTAGACTGGGAGGGATCCCCGTTCTCCATGTTCAACGTTGACTTCCGGAAGTCTTTGTTCACGTACTTGGGTTGCACGATGCTCTTGGACCCGGACGCCGACGCGACGTCGCTCTTCGGCACAGGTGGTTTGCCACGAGCATCCGGCGAACCGCCCTGTCTCAGATTCACTGAGGAAACGCTCGACACGGACGACTTCCCTGGCGATGGCGGCGGCGTCGCCTTTATTTTTGCACCCTGACTCGTCACCGAGCTGGCCGACGACGATTTCGACCTGCCAATTGGCACATTTACAGCGGATCCTTCCGAAGAGTCGATTCTCGTCGTTTGGCGGGACAGATTTTTCGTCGAGCCGCTGCGTGACTGCGGTGTCGTCGATCTGCTCTGCACTGAATTACTGTTTTTATGGGAAAAATGACAAGTATGTGAGAAAATGTATCGACTATGGGGGGAGAGATATCGAAAAAACGAAAAGTGATTATGATTACGTTTTAATATCTGTCGTCTTTTCGATTATCATCTTGAGTAATCAATTAAATTTCGATCATTCTTAAAAAATGCAAAATATAAAATGTTTAAGTAAATTTTAAACATTTTACTTTCTTATTGATTCTCTTACCTCGTTAACAATAAGAAAAAATTATTAAATATTTAAAGAAAGGAAAATATCTATTTCATAAAATTGAGCTGCTACCTTTGAAGAGAATCTTTCGCAGGTGAAACACTATCGCTTTTAGACGTAGAGGCTTCTTTACTCGGTTCCTGACAGTGTCCTCCCTCCACTATTCTAGACGAGTCATCGAGTTTCGATAATGAGCTAGCGTCAGATTTAGGCGTCGAACTCCTCCTTTCCCGCGGTCCATCCGACTTGTTCGAGGAATTCGACGACGATTTCGCAATCTTGCTTTCGTTCTTCGCCGCGATACGACCTAATCTCGGTATCGAAGGTCTCTTCTGACTATTATTCTCGCTCTTCGACGTCGAACTTTCCCTGCTACTTTGCTGTTCCTCGCTTTTCGAAACGCTTTCTCGAGAATCCGGTGATTTGGCGAGAACACCAGGTTGTTGCGGCGAATCCTCTCTCTTCAAGATCGAAGGGCTCGCCAAACCTTTCCTCTCGCTCTTACCAACCGTGCACCCACGACTCTCGCCATTATGCACTTTAATCTCCATCTGATTCGAATTTCCTTGTTCGTTGCTCGTTTTCGAATCCGTCTTCGCGAAGCTCAAACCGCCGAATACTTTCTGCTCGTTTTGATTTCTGTTCCCATGAATTTCTTGACTAGAACTAGGCGATACCTTCGAGGAAGAATCGTTCCTCGAGGCATCGTTCGATCTGGGGAAAGCGAAGCTATTCACCCTCGAATTGGTCGCGTTACCTCCGTTGAATCCTCTCGCGTACACGCCACTTCCGCTCGAATTCGACGAGAATTTGTCGAGATACGAGGACCACGGCGCCCCCGAGATTCGCCCTCCTCCTCCAAATCGAGAGAACCTCGAGCCATCCTCCGATCTCTCGCTCTGAACCTCCTGATCCTTTGTCTCCATTTTCTTTCGAACCCGACTCACTTCTTTCTGATTCGCGATACCTATGTCGGCTCTTCTGCTCCTCACGAAGGACGAGGAAGCCGGAGGACTCGGTGATGTACCCCTTGTAACCATCGTAACGGTCTCATTGTCTTTCAGTCTGTTCTCGAGTTTCGATTCTTCCGATTTCGCGGATGCCGCGTATATCTCTTGCGCCGTTTCTTTCGCTGGATTCGCTTTCGCGGCTTCCTCGTCCTTCAAATTCGCCGGCATAGGCTTACTGCCTGAAGTTCGGAACCTGTCCGATCCGGAGTAGCTTATAGCTGCCGGAACTCGGTCGTTGTTGCTTCTCGATGAAAAGAACCTGCTACCAGCTGTCGAGCCGAATCTCGAGGAGATTGGCGCCGAGCTCGATTCGGAGGCACCTGAAAACGTTTCCAGATATTCAGAATAAGAGTAAGATGTAGCTTTCCTGGTTTAATATTAATTCGAGATTGTTACGAATAAGTTATTGAATAATTCACTCGATAAATCATCGATATTTTACTCGTATCAAGCATATGAAACTTTTTAGTAATAATTAAACGATTTTTTTAGTAATTATATTTCTTCTCTGATTCATTAAAAATGATATGGCTGCTTGATAATAACAACACTCGTAAAAATCGAATGAAGTATGTTAAATAAATTGTAAAAATTTCTTTAAGTAATATTTATAGGTATAAATTAAAGAGATGCGATGATTGGAGAACAGAAAATATTTTGAATACGTGAGAAAATCTTCTGTAAAAGAAACAATTATATTTACTATTATCGATCACAAGATCAGGTCCGCGTTATTTTTATAATATCTTTTTATAATATGCATTTGTTGATATCTTTTAAATTTGTTCGTTTGTTCTACGTACGCGAAACGATCTTCTTATTACTAAGAAGATTATTAAAAATGATAATATATTCGTAATAATTATCTATAAAGATATTTGTGATAAATTCATCTTTCGATATCGGATAAAATACAATAATGTAACAAGAAGGTATAATAATAAGTACGATAGTAGGATTGTTAAATGACAGAGTTTATCTTCCATTGTGATCTGAAAGGGTAAATTCATTATGGAACAAATTATAGTGCTATTTCCCGCGAGACACATTGCTTTCAAGTGTGAAAATTTATAGCTATAAATATCACGTGGAAAGCTTCTTAGGTATACTGTTTTACGATTCTGCGCATATCTATGGGAACTATCATCTAACATAGTATTACAGACATATAAATTTAAGATTGCTTTAAAGAAATGTTATTTGACAACTGAAATACAATAAAATTGAAGATATTAATAAACGAAATAAATGATTTCCTTACTCTTTTTTGTATAATGACATTTCAAATATTGAAAGATAGAAAGAGAATATTGAAAATATAAAAAATATCAGTTGAATTTACGAAATTATTAAAACAATTTAAACATCGAATAATACGAAAACCAAAATTCTTCTTCAACTTCTAAAGAATCAATAATGAATTTGAAAATTGAATTATTCTTAAAAGTCTTATTTTTAACAAAATAAAAGATTCACTCACTAGAAGTGGCACTGGATCGACCGTAGGAGGGGGCTCTCGCGTACATTCTGAACGAGTTCGATTTTCCAACGTTGATTTCCGGGCTTGGCTCGCGAGAATTTCTACCCGAGTTAGGCCGTAATCCACGGTACGAAACCGGCGGATGATCGGCCCTCTCTTTCTTCTCGATCCTACTCTCGTTTCCATAAGTTCGAGCCAAGCTCGATCCGGGATACGTGTTGGATCCGTATCGCGATACCACGTCGGGCTCTCTGCTCTTCTCGCGGGAAGTGGCACGGTTATATCTGTCCAAAACGGAGGCGGGCCTCTCTGAAGTTTTAGTAGCTGGAAACGAGTACTTCTCGAACAGGGAGGATCTGCTGCTCGATAATGGACTTTTCGCCCCCACGTCCTCCGTCGACGACCTACTCGGGTGAAGTCTACCTTTGTCGGCGTCTTTATTACCTGAAATCGCAATATGCCGTGATTTTTGTATCTTTTACTGTTAAAATCTTTTCTCTGTTAAAATCTTCAATTTTTATATTTCGAATATATATCTGCGTTATCTGGAATCGTGTTATACAGCGATATTTTATTAAGAAATATTTTAATTTAATCAAAGTCCCTCCTCGAAATGTAAAAAAAGACTTCTGTAATATATAAATATATACTTTTTTAAATAAATCTCATAAGGGACTAATTTGCCAATACCACAAATATTTAATAACTTTTTAAGAATTTTTGCATAACGATCTCGTAAAACATATATAAAACAGCTATTAAACAAATATATAAAATAATATCGATTATAATTCATATGCATTTAATATTTCTTTCTTATTATCGATATCATCCAATCACATAATTACATAATTCAAATAAACCAATCCTATAGCCAAATACTAAAACCAATACAACAGAACAAAACAACTTACCGGGATATTTAAAACTAGATTTCTCCTCATGCTTGTCTTTCTTCAGGAACGCATTCCCGAATCCGGAAACCCTCTCCTTGGCAGGCAATCGGGTGGAACCGGAACCGACTGTCGAGTAGCTGTTCCTGCAACTCGGAAGGCCGCTTCCTCCCGAGGTCGTCGTCCTCCCGAAACCACTGGCGCCGATTCCAACGTTGACTCTTGATCGGTAGGCGCCACTGTCACCCTGGAAATCAGTGAATCAGTTAGCTGGTCGATCGGACAACATTTATCCCCTGCACCGTTACGCAGGATCGATCGAAGGTGATCGAAAAGCGGGCCGTGTGCCGGAAACGTCGATCGGCTCGGGTTCCACGAACAATCGGATTGCGGCGAACTCGCCGAGCAAAATTACCGATCGAGATTGCCCGATTTCTTTTTTTCCAAGGCAGATTTATGCGTGGCCGCTCGTCGCCGCGATAGAATCGCGTGTCACCGAACGTTTTATTGGTGAAATGTGGCATCGATTACGCGACCGGTAAGCCGTGCGGTGAATGACAATGGAGCATTGTGCGTAACCGGGAACAATTTTTCTCTTTTCGAGAAGGCGGAAGAAAGTACAGCGTTCGAGAAAAATTTTACTTTGTAATGCTACATGATTCGTTTCTAATTCCTTTCCAGTGATTTTCGGTATAAAATTAAGGTTTTTTTTTCTTTTGTATTATAAAGTATAAAGATTGTATAAAGAAAATTGATTCGATGTGTCATAAGATGATTATATCTTGATCATTTCTAAACTTATAATATAATTATACCAGCTTCTCTCTCGATTGTTTTTATACAATTTAAATAATAATTACAAAATGAATTTTCATAGATCATATTATTCACAGAATATGAATATAGCAGGAAAATATATGAATCTGAATGAGCAATAGTTAAAAATACTGTACTCTAATTGCAAATGTACAATAAATATAAGAGATTATACGAAAAGAACATCTTTGCAATCTGGTTAATATGCATCACTCGCGAATGGTCTAGAAATGAAAATTCGTACAATTAACATAATTTTGGCGAATTGCCTCAAGCTTGAAATAGACGGCCCGACCTGACCGGGAGGAATAACCTTCCTGTTTCTGTATAACGGGTGAAACGAGAAATGCATCCACTCGAACGCTGTACCTACATTATTATATAATGAAATTACCTTTATTTTCTTAAAATAGTCAATATTGATAATTTAAAAATTGTACAACTTACTCGATTTGATGGAAAAAGCTGAAGACGTAAGAGATGGATATTTAATTCTAAATAATTGCCAAGATAAAAATTCATGAAAAAATCGCATTTCTAATACATATAACATAATTATAATTTTTCGTTACACATTATCTTCACAAATTAATTATAAAATGATATACAATTTTAAATAAAAATACTTTATGATCTAGCGATATCTTTAAAGCGCTGGTCCCATTTTTTATAAGCGTTTCGTATCGAATTCTGTGTTTTAATAATCACACGAAATATCTACATAATAGATAATATCTAGATAAAATCTACACGAATAGTTTCGCATCCACCGAGTTCAAAGAAAATAATTTTCCACGATAAAATCTTCTTTTTGTCAACTTTACATCTCGAAAAGTTCATATTACATAAACAATATACCACACTCTTTACCACGTTTACGAATCGTTGAACAAAGTTTCTAAATGCTGCCAGAAAATTAATTCCCGCAATTAATTATCCCTTGTCTTTGAACTCTCACGTGTTTGTTTATCGTTGTTTATTTTTTCCATTATTTACAAGCCCATCGTGATTCCTTTGCGCGAACTCGGACCCAGCCAAGCTTACACGATACCAACCACGCGATCATAATTTCAATTTAAATTCAATTACATTCTAAAGCTCCGGCATCGCGTTCAGATGAGATCCCTCCTCTGGAAGGGCGGAGAGGACTTCGTGCTCAAACTTTCAAAAAGTGCCGTTCGTTATTATGCTAATGTTATTCGGGTGAAGGTGATAATGGAATTACAATGGACGCCCCTTAAGACCGCTAAAACGATTCTTTTCAGCGGAAGTGCCGAAAGCGGCCGGAAACGATAACTCCTTTCGATTCTTTTTTTATATCTATTATCGTGGCTCTTTCACCTGAAAAATCTTGGTCTGTTGCTGCTAACATTGCGCTCCTGTATATGGCTTTTGTAGATCTTGTAGTTTGTCGAATTAAAGCATTAAAATATAATCCACTTGTCACTGGATGAAATGTAGGATATTTCGTCTTGAATCCTTTGATAGTATTGTGTGATAAACGAGAATGTTTTGTGTCTTTTTTCTATGATATCGTATTTTTCAATTGAATATAATAAAACAGTAAATCCTCGATATTAGATAATTAATTTTTAAATTAATTTCAAGCTTTAATCGATAAAATTACTTTCGAGTTTCGAAATTTATTTTAATTTTTATAATAAAAGCGAATCATAGATATTTAACGATTCTAAAAAATATGTAATTTAATCCTCAAATTTTCTCATCAAATTAATCAAAACTTTCAAGATGGAGCATCAGTTTTCCACCCGCTATCAATTCATTAGTTATCTTAAAATGCTGGTCGGCTAAGTGAAGTTCCAGGCTGCGCTTTGATGCCAAACTTCGATATTAGTTCAAGAAGTCACCACAAACATTTTAGTAAATGGTCTTTGGCTAAATTCAGAAGGAGAACGTTTGCCAAGAACGAGAACCTGTTAAGGCATCCATTATATAGACTTTACTTGTCGTTCCTTCTTTATCTATCGTGTTATAAATTGTGAAATATTTTTTCCCACAATTTTTGCAATCGGTTGTGAAAATTTTGTAATACGCTTATTCTTTTCTCGATGAATGTTTACAATCCATTAAAATCTCTTCCCACTAATTCTTGTGATTTCACTTTTTTTTTAATAGTGTTATATTGCTTATAGTAAAAAAAATTTTGTAAATATATTTCTTAGTGCATTAAATATGATTGTATCGAAAAATGAAAAAAAAAATAGATTTTTGAAAAAATTAATCTGAATATTATACGTATAATTTTATATTGGTAATAATTTAAAGAAAATGCAGAAAATATTGAACGTAATTTGCAACGTGCAAAAGAAAAATTAGATAATCTTTTGTTTGAGCTATGACGTTGTTAAAGTTAACTGCAACGCAGATGCAAGATGATAAAAACAAAGTTAAATAGAGAATGATGTAATCATATAATGAATATAATAATATAAAATATCTATTGTAAACGGAATATTTGTTGTACGAAGGATAGAAAGAAAAAAATAAAACATTTTTATAATCAATATTCTAATAAATCATAATTTTTAAAAAGTCTTCCAAAAATAATCATCCCATTTAAATGATTCCATAATTACGAGTTATATAATTCCACTATATTTAAATACTGATATTTCTTGATTCTTCCACTTATTAATCATATGTCACATAAAATTCATTTTTATCTTAACTAACCTTTTTTGTCACCAGGAACTTCTATAGATTATCGTGAAATGTAAATTCGATTGTCAAACATATTTACTGATCTATTCTTATACTGAAGATACTTAAAGATATTCTCGCGAAGCACATTACTGTACTACAATACTAAAAATTCACGTGGCATCGGTAAAGCGATTTATAATTCCGTCAAAGACCTTGACCTAAGGAAACGATAGAGAACCATACATAATCGTGCTCATAAATAAATCTCTATTTTCATTTGTAAGAGTTATCTTAAACTTTTTACAGTTTCATTATTTAAATTTCCGTCAAAGAAAAATAATGAAAAAAAAATAATAAAAACGAAGAACAATCGATCGAAATACAAAAAAAAATCGAAGAGAGAAGGAACAACGAACGGGTGTTTAAATGAGTTTCATTGCGGAATGACAATCCAGACTGACAAAGATCTTTTTAAAAATGAGTAATCTTTTCATGTGAAAATATTAAAATAAAAATACGAAAAAAAAATATGTAAAATGTTGTGAAAAATAGTAAAAGTAAACGTAAGAAAAAATTGATACGAATGCCTTTGTTATCCTGACAGTCTAAGAACGATCGAGGCACGATCGAAGAGATCGTGCCTGATCCAATTTATCAAAGATCGATGAACGAGTCATCCATTCATCGGCTAATCCATCAGAGTATCCAAGTTCTATCCGTCTCTCGACGGAAATCCAGAGGTTTCCACCCTCAATTTAGCCCTCCGTTTCTCGATATTTCGCCGGCGTGGCGAAAAGCTTTCTATTGGCCTGGTCGAATTGAAAGCAGCTCGACCGGGAAATCTTTCGATATTGCTTTATCGTCCATAAAAATGGCTGTTTACAGCCTGGCCATCCTTACCCGAATCGTGCACACCAGCTTTCCACCTCTTGATCCCGTTTTATCGATAGATAAATCGCAACGGCCGCGAAACGGTTGTTCCTCATACGCGTTCTATCACTCTCGACTTTTGTTTCGAGGCTTCGAACCCGGGTATCACTTCTCTGTAATTGAATGTTTTCCAGAGAAAGTTGCCAGTTTAAAAGAGAGCCACGCATCGGTGGATAATCGTTTTGATCCGATCAAATTTGATTGGATGAATCTACATCGCTCCAATGTTGTGCGTGAAATATTTGTTGACGAAATAGGAATAGTTTTTGTAATACATTTTTTTGTTCGATTCCGTGTGGCGATTTTTAAATAGCAAGACCTTCGATTCGTACGGGTTTTGTTTTATTTTCATGGATGATAGATATCATTTTAAATGCAACGTAGATATTTCAAAATAATTGTAATTGTAATAATTGCAGAATACGATTACACGATATTTATACGAAACTCTTGAATACTATTTTTATATATTCTATTTATTGAAACGATATTTAGCAAATTCAAATTTTCCTTATTTCTTCTTATAATTAATACTAATTGTCTTCGCAACGATAGTATAAAATAGTATGATAAAATGAAATTTATATAGAACAATATCTGATTAATAAACTCTAGGAATAACCGTATGAATAATGAGACATCGAGTGACAAAAGATCTATTCCAATTGAAGTACTATTTCTTGACGTAATAATACAGCGTTGTACATAGCTTGTAAAAGATGAACTATTAACTTATCTCTATTCATAACATTCGCGGAAGTTCTTCATTTAAACAGAATGTCTAAACGACTACATAAATGCAATAAAACCGATTTCAAAATGGAATCAATTGTAGAATAAATAAATTATGATAAATCTAAAATATTTTCAAATTTAATCTTTACTGATCTTTACTAATTGTACTTTCTGATATCGATCTTTTTAATCCGATTATTTTATAATCCGTGAATTTAATGACATACATCGAAGAAATATCTCATGTATAAATATTCATGAAAAAGATTTACATAATTTATTTCTTTTTCATTAATTATTTACTTCTGAATAAATAATTAAATGTATAATATTTTTTTCAATGTATAATATTTTTTTGCCACAATTTGTTTAGGAATATCTATCCAAAGGCGATGCTTTTCGTATTTTGTTTTTTGCATGAAATTATCAAGCGCGAAAACTTTCTTGAATTACAAAATTTTTTTCAAATGCAATTATAAAATGGGAAAAATAAATGGAAATGAAAAAATATCCATAACATGTGTGCACATATAACTTTTTAAAAATAAACGATCATACGTTAACAAGCAAGACTGACTATTTGTATCAGATTCATCAATCTCCGCGTTACTGATGAGGATGTGGGCGCCCGATACGATTTAAACGATAGCAACTCGAGGGGAGGCCGACTAATTGAAGAGTGTCAGTCTGATTTAACCTCTGTCAACTGGTCGCATCATTATAATTTACGATGTGCCATCAATTGTCATGAACTCAGTGGAACGAAAACACCGTTTCTTCTTCTTCTTGAAATTACAGAGATGGCGTCGATACTCGGCAATTTATAAAAGGCTTGCTTCGAGGCCAAAGAAAACTGTCATAGATAAAAATACATTTGCGAACAAAGAATAATAAAGCTAAAATACAGCTTTTTTTTTTTTACAAATATATATATCAATGTCCATTGAACCATAAATATTGCAAAAAAAAAGAAAAAAGAATTAAGAATGAAATATAAAAATACTTAACGATTACGAAAAACATCGTGGAAATTTAACAATCGTAAATATTACGCCCACATTTCGAACGAAATCTGCATTTTAACGTATCGAACATCGAAGCGCGTTTAACATAATAAAACATCGTGAAATATAACGTTATAATTCATTAAACGCTGTTTACGAAAAACATGGTGAATTCCATACCGGAAACGGCAACTGTGCCACTTGGCAATTTAATAAACATTTGCATTTTATCGAATTACTCGGTATCACGGAACGATATGAAAAGTTGAAAGCTCGTACGCGTGAACGCGGCAAAGTAATTGCAAATTTAATATTACCACGTATATACGTATACGTCACACGGTTGAAAGGGTTATTAGTATAGCCGGTTGTATTCAGACTGTTCGTACGCTCCTTGCGTTGGTTACATAAATTTAATCTATCTTCTATCCGAGACAGACGCGCGTTTTCTTCCGCAACAAACCGTCACGTTACTTCGCGTTTGATTGCCTTTTGTATTTATTTCAGCGTTTTATCCGTGGAATACGGATACCAGAAGGAAACATTGTACACCCGTCTATCCCGGTCAACTCATCGGAATGCAATTCATCAACCTTCGGTAACTTAGAGTCGTCTTTGCAAAATTGCATTGTGTATTCCATCATAAAGTTGAATTCGATGAGATATCGCGGGGAATTGCGGCTTCTTAGTTACTTTCTTACTTAAAAAGGAAAAAGAGTTAGAAAGTATTAAATGGAATGTTATTCGAAGAAATAAAAATTTCTTCGAAGTTTCAATTGCAAATTCGAGTTAATATTAAATTAATGTTTTTATGTTTAATGATTAATGAATGATGGAAGACTATTTTTAGATTATAAAGTCCGGAAAAATTATTAAAAGTCGAAATTATTTATAACTATTTCGATATTAAAACTGATACAAATTTCTCTATTTTTTATTATAAAATAAATTATTATTAATATGTAATATTATGCTTGGAATTGCTATTTCTTATTCTTATTTACCACGATAAATTTAAGATTTGGATAAAACTTTTTACAACAATTTACGAATTCCAAAATAAAGAGTAAGCAACCTCTCTGCACACCTTAAAAACCAAAATGCCGATAGATAAAAATATATTACACGCCATTTCTGGTGACCTCGTGGTCACTGTAACGCGCAAATTCCTTGAATATAAATAACGATAATCTTTGCCATGTTCCTTTCTCCCGAATTGCGGTCTTCTGACATTTTTATTAAAGGTAACGAACCGTAGATTTCCTTCCTTTGGGGAACACGATTTCCTGTTAAAGAAGGTTTGCTCGAAGACCGAAAGAAGCGGAAAAAAAGGGCACAATTTGTCGTATATTTAACCTAAGATAATCCAACGAAAGGATCGAGAGAATTTTCGTGTCGTCTTTGCGGAAATGATCTCGGCCGGAGATTCTATTCCGGTTTCCGGCCATGCACGGATTAATACGATAAAGTAATGCTACATTTTACGGGTACGAGAACACCGAGGAAATGGGATCGGGAAAGCAGGAAATTTAATTTACCTTGGTAATATTCGTTCGAGGGAAATACGTGGTTCTTCCGCTTTTAAAGCTGAATAGACGACAAAATTGTCACTTAGAATTTCATGGATCTTTAAGCATGCATGGAGCACATTTTGTTTGGGTTTAATTTTGAATCGTGTTGTGATTACAATCTTTTTAAACTCATTGCAAGCTTGAAAAAGATACGTATACACCAAATCAAATAAATTTTGTATCATAATTTGAAATTGTTTCTGATTGAAATGAAAATATCTATTTAATGTTTTTTGTAAATATTCGATATTTTAAAAATTATAAAAAATTACTTACGTATATATTTTTCTATAAACGTTTTTATAATATAAAATTTGGAAATAAAATTGATTACTTTAAATTTTAAAATATTATCTTGGATTTTAAACACATTGTTGATGTTTTATGTTGATTTTATTTTATTGTTGCGATAAATAATACTATTGTATCTTAATTATTATAATATTGTGATATTGTTATAATATGCAAGCTTGCAATGAGTTATATATAATATAACACGATTCGTGACATTTATATAAATATATTATCCTCTTGAATTTAAATGAAATAAATAATATTAATATTTAAATAAAATCGAAATAAAATATGGAAGTAAAATAATAATTATAATTAATTAAATTGAGATCTTATTTTCACGCATTATTCGAAATAAAAATAATTGAAAGAAAGCGATAATGTTTACTTTATAAAATACCGATTAGGCCTGTTCAACGATTCATTTCCACCGGTTGTTATTTCACGTTTCACACGTTGGACTTCGGCCAAGTTTTTCAGTATTTCGATGCATGAATCAAGGAAACGATTTCAACCTCTCTGGGTGGTTCGCGTGACACGTGTATGTCGAAAGTGAATCCCGTATGACATTTTCAGGGCGGATTTTTGGCAAGAATCGTGTGCACCTTCGATTTCACTTCCTGGTTTGTCCTCCTTCTTACGCAACATTTAATTCTATTCGTGAACAAAACAAATCGATGTATTACATTTTCTGTCGAAGCAGATCCTCTATACTACGTTTCACGAAATATATTTTTGTCGATTAATACAGCAGAATAATTTAATATTTCGTATCAAATTATATAATTACCATAAAACGATATTCACTTATTATCAAAATTTGGAATTATTAACGATAATTTAACTTGTCTTATTATCTTTTCTATAATTCAAATTGTATAACAAATAAATAGAACAAATATATTTTCCCCGATTAACTTCATACATATTAAGCATATTTTTACTTTCACTAATTTATTTAATAATCTATTGTAAAACAATTTATCACGATCATCTAAGTAAAACTACATATGAAAAAAGCAATGCGAATTGACAATAAATAAAAATATATTATAACCCATTCATTGCATTAAAAGCTTACTGCTTAAATTTATAATTTCTATATATTTAAAAATTGTGTTTCGTTATCAAGAAAACAGTTCAATTACTGAACTAAATAAAATATTCCACTTATCAATCATGCAAAAATACGATACACATAATATTAACGCGTAATGTATCCAATTAATTTCAGTTTTGCGTGGCAAGCAATTGGAAGCTGAAGATATTTAATGAAGTTTCTCGAGATCGTAGCGAATGGCGCAAAAGTCTTTCAATGAAAAGCCTTGCCGCCGCGAAAGTGGCGACGAGAGAATGTCAAGAACTAAATGCTTCGACGGAGAAACAGCAACGGCTTCGCCGCGTAATTGGAAAACTTCCGGTGCCGTATAAGTTGCCGGAAGTTGCGGCCGAAGATTCTACCGAGTTTCGATATCACGAACGTCGAGCCTCTCGATGCTCTTACGAATCGATAAATCAAGCTGGATAACACTTTTGATGATTTCTTTTTAATAAACTAGGTAAACTATAATTATTTATTTTTTTCATTTTAATATTTCTTCTAACTAAAAATTATAGAATCAAATTCTTATTGAAAGCAAAATCCTTTTGTATTTATAATGATAATTTATTGATAATAAACTAATGTTTTTTTGTATTTATCGTCAAGTTATTTAATAACTTAATTAAAGCATATGTTAATTAACATATAATTAATATATAAAATAAAAAGATTGAGATATTGAAAAAATTAAAGAAAAGTTAAAGATTCAATTAAGAATATATTCCAAAGTAAATTGATTAAAATTTTTTTTATAGAAATTAAGATATAAGTATAAAAAGCTATGAAGAAATATTTTAATTTTTGAAATTATCGTGATATTTGAACAATGTTTAAAATAATAAATTTAAAAGCACTTTTATCATTCTATACGTAAAATATTTTTATTGTTAGATAAATTGAAATTTGAAATTTTATTTTAAAAAAACAAACAATAATTAACTTCCTTAAAAATTTAACTTTCTTTCGAAGGAAACTAACAATAAATTTTCAGCCAAAAGAATGCAATATCGAATCGATTGTTGATTTCTCTCATTTCTTATTTCATTCCTACAATAATTATAATAATAATCAAGTAAAAAGCTCGTGTAAATCGATAAAACATCGAAGAGGCAATTGTTCCTATTCCTAACCATAATTTAAAATTGAAAGATTTTGAAAAGATAAAACTATTACATTTTTAATTTATATTGATCTAATCATTTATTCGCAACACGATTTAAAAAGAGAAAATAGTTATGATACATATTTCATAGCTCTCTCTGTGCTCAATTCTTCAGTATTGTCGTGCCTGGTCGGGGTAAATAATGGAGTGGATAGAACGTCAAATTCTGTCTACTATTCTATTTCGCGACGTTTTCAACTTCGTGAATTTTATTATTTAATACCATCCAATGTTTCCATTTCTACTTTCCGTCTTCGAATTATTTATCCGTCACGAGAAGAAGAAACGTCCATTCCCGATCCATCACATTTTCAATTTTACGCGCTTTAACATTTAACATATCACTTTTGAATGATTAATTTTTCATGCTCGATGTTTTTACTTTTATTTATCGGGACGGTATCGCTCTCGTTTCGTTTTCACTCAATGGTCAGATATTATTCAATGTTAGCGAAGAAAATTCTGGTACGCCAAGGAGAATGTACAATTTGCAAACGCGATGCATTCCCGAGGGAAAGCCATCTGAGACCTGTCTACTTGCTCGTGCCAGATCATTCAAGAGATAGTTGGCAATTCAACTCTTGAAAACAAATATTTGCAGACATGGTATATTAAGGTATCTGCATAAAATACAGAAGGATAAGTGGTGAAAAGAGAGAAAGAGAGAAATAATTTAAATTACATTTAAATTATTTATTTTTCAATTCTATTCATTCTTGTATAGTATTGTTCAAAGTTTGAACAAACTTCTTTGAACGTTCTATTTAATTTCCTTCAATGAATTTAAAGATTTTTTAATTTTTCATCTTTCATTAGTTTAAGCTGATAATAGTGCTTTCAAATTTCTTCTATATTTTAATTATTTTGAATAAAATCTAATTGATAGCTTCCTCCATGATCTACACAATATCCTAATATCACTCTAATTTCTAAAAATATATCAAGAAAATGCAAAATACAAATTAATATTTTAAAGAAATTACAGTAGAATATTTCTTTAAATAACTACTATTATAGAAAAATCATGAAATCATTTTTTTTTACTTGTCTGAAAAACAATAAAAAAAGAAAGTATTTGAAAAAATGCGTGAAGCATTGGATCAAGGAATCATATTTTTTTCTTACATGCATGCAGAGAGGAACATTCTTCCTCCAGAGATACAGTACTGCGAGAATCAACATCCGCATCCTGTTCCCTGAACGAAAAATCAACAGATCTGGTAAACGAGAAATTTACGGCATAGTGTTTCATCAAAATGAAACGGTTAACGGAATAAAAAGTGGTTCGAATTTCGTCGAGTCATGGGAAGAGCAATGTACGGGCGCCGATTTCGTGGTGCTTTGCCAATTTCTCAGACACCTTGCAAAGTCACGCGTAGCTTTTAGTTTGGGCTATTTATTTTACCACGGAATGACAACGGGCAGAGTTTAATTAATACTAAGTGAAAGCTCTGGCTGAAACGAAAGATTGAATATCCTTGGCTCAGCTTTCTGAAGAAATTCGCATATAAATAGAAATGCACTTAAGTCACTTTTAAAATGGAGTATGTACATTTTTTTTAAAGCATTCTTTCTTTGAAAATCTTATCTCGAAATCATTCAAAATCATGATTTATTTTTCTTACACATATTTTATATTTAATTATTTGTCTTATAGATACAAATGATATTTGGTATTTCACAAAATATTTTCAAATATATTTATTTACAGTTTTCATTACTTATAGACCAAGTGAATTAAAAAAGAATCATATATAAACAAGAGAATATCTTAAAATTTCATTCTTCATGGAAACATAAAAACAAATTATTAAACTAATAATATATTTATTCGTTTGACTTTCCTGTATAAAATATTCATTCAGAAATTTATATTCAATATAAATATTCATCGAAAATTTAACAGATTAACTTGTATAAAATAAAACTGCACTTGTATTGTTAGAAATAATTATTCACTCTTCAATTATATTCACTTTTAACCTTTTTTCTTCCAACTTTTCACATTCTTTTTTTATTCTATTCTCGATCTACAAATTATATCATATACATTATATAGATATATAATATTTATATAAAGATCTATATTTGTCGTTTTTATCTGTATGTTATCTACAATAAAAAAATCGTGGTAATTAGATAATTGTGATTCTAACAACTAGATTCAACGACATCGCTCAATAGACTGATCTACAGGAATTTCAAAATTGATTTCAATGCGGACAATTGATCCGCGAGATCAGCTATGTTTGCGGACCACGTTATTGTCGTTTCTGTCGGCAAATATTGGTCGTCGCTAACAAGACAGCGACATTTGAACACTCCTTCCGCTACGGTTTTCAAACGTCTGTTTCATCGACCAACATATACGCTGCGCATTGTCTTGTGCCAATTTGATTTCACCAAAAAAAACGCGATGCAGCATTTTCTGTGTATTCTTTTTCAATTGCATTTTGGAAATATCAAGTAGTTTTATAAAAGATATTGATCTATAATATTCGTCGATATAACATTGCTTCTGTAAGTTGTTTCGCATTGACATTAATTTGTAGAAAAATGAAGCGATAGTTTAGAAAAATCAAGATTAATTTATTGCAATATTCAGATAAATAAAATCATTATTCTTCCAAAAAACTATTTTTTCAATTTCATTCCAAATGTATATCATGATTTAGAATTTACAAGACCATCATTCTCTAAACGCTAATATTAATTCCATTTCTTGTAGGAATACATATTTCATAATTGAATTAATTCAAGCGGTAACTCGAGTTATCATCGAAAGGCAAACAAAATATACGCATGAATAAATAAAAGCGTCAGTTCTCGAGAAACTTTCCACGACATTCGAAGGCAGCGAGTACGGGTGAAGCAGCGAGAAAATCGTGTCACGCTTTTCTTGTTTCCGCGATTTTCATGAGGACGCTGGTTGTCATAGTTGTGCAGTTTTTCGAAACCATGCGCCAGATGCTTCTTCGTGGCATGTTGGATGGAAAAAAGAGACTCGAGGCAATGTCTACGAGTCTGTTTAAATATAGCTGCGAGGTCTTCGTCCATGCTCCCTCTGGAGTATCCACCGGTACGTTCTCTCTTTGGATATACACGTATGTAAGAGGAAAGCGAAACAACGAGGAAAGAACGAAGAGGAACAGCTAAATGGAATGAGAAGAAAATAATATTTTCTAGAACACGATGATGGCTTCGAATCGGAATGAAATATCGACATGTTTTAAATACTAAAGTTTTTTGTTCTTCTTTTTTTTTTATTAATTCCTATCAATTCGTTGTAATTTATTCGATTGAAACCTAGCAGATTGGTGTGATGTTTGGATGCTTCTTTCTTAAATAACAGGATCGACAGGTCAACGTTTAGAACATGCATCGATAATTAAACCCATCACTTGTATAAATAATAAGTATGTATATAGATTAATGAAACGTTCATCCACTTTCTTCGAGTAATTTTATCTCTCTAAATAATATTTGTTGAACAATATTGAGTGACTTTTAACTACAGATCATTCTAATTGTATTTTTAATATAATTAAAAGGTATTCGACCATCAATAAACATTTTTAATATCCATATTATAATACTGCTTTGATAAAAAATTAGAGACATCCACTCTTTCATACGATGAACATTCATAACCTCAGTATTACATTATCCTCATCCATACACGATTAAAACGAACGTTGCCACGATGCGGTATTAAAACCAAGCACAATAGATATCAGTTGTAACAGGCGGACAAGCGAAAATATTTCCACGAGGACTGCTACTAAGCATGCTGTTCGATGTAAATTTCGCGATGGGACAAAATGTACGCGATCGAATCGGAGAGGAGGGGGCCTCTGCCACGAGGCTATCGGAAACACCTGTATCCGATGGCAACGTCGAGGCATCAAATGTGGATGCTACCCGACTCGTTAGCCGGTTATGCATCGTCGACGTTCAACATGAGCACAAAGCACTGGCCAAATACTGGCTAGCCTCTCGGCGAACATAATTTATTGTCCTGGCATGGCGCAATGAAAAGCCCGGGCATTATCACGATACCGCTTTTATCATGAGACCCTCCTAGTAGTTAACGTGCAATTTGTCGCGAGCTGTTTAAACCGATGAACGCGCCGCCGCTTAGAATATTAGGGGATGATGATGGGTGGTAGTTTGTTTCGTTTATTGAGATTTATTATACTGACGCGAGAAATCGCGTGAAGTACACTATTTCAGAAAAGCGAGGAGGTTGCTCTGATGTTATCTCGTTAATTGCTTATTATTTTGTATTAAACGAAGAAAGATTTTTTCTAACGAAGCATGATTATTAAAAAATTATTAATTCTAATTATTATTACAAAATTATCGTCGAATTATTCGATAAATTTTAATTATAGAAACTATACCTTCGAAATTACTTGAATATTCTTGTTTTTAGATTATTTATTTCTTTATATATCATTCATCACAGTAAATAAATAAATAAATAAAATATGTTATGTTTCTTTCCTTTTTGAATATAATACAATTATATTAAATTAAACGTAATACAAGTATCCTCTTCTACAGAATAAAATATATTCGTTTAAACCCATCGCAAAAATCATATATCCTTCATCATCCTCGACATCCACACATTTCAAGCCAATCATACACACATCCCATAAATCCCACTACCATCGAAACGATCAAAGAAGCGTGTCTTCTCTCATTTAATACCGGATTGTGCAATTGGATGCACAGCTCGCGAGCCGTGGATGCATATGCATTTCCAGTTGGCATTCCTCCGAAAGGGCTGCACG
Source organism: Apis cerana (assembly GCF_029169275.1). Taxonomy (NCBI): domain Eukaryota; kingdom Metazoa; phylum Arthropoda; class Insecta; order Hymenoptera; family Apidae; genus Apis; species Apis cerana. The sequence goes on from NC_083857.1 coordinate 4,511,286, forward strand.
AGAGGGTAAGAGGAAAACGCTCAATTAAATCGTTCCGCGGCAACAGCTCGTCTTGAAATATTCAGAAGAGCCGTTAAATCTTTTTCTCTATCTTCAACCCGAGCCACTTCTCCCTTCCTCGTTTCTTCTTCTTTTCCTGTCCTCCATTTCGAGGCGTCTCTTATCCTCGTTGAATCTTCCTCGTAACGTTTAATCGCGTTCAAGCTGTTTCAAGCTCGCGTCCGTCTTTTCAGGCAACAGAGAAATTTATTAATTGGATATTACCCAACTTTGAGAATAGTTTCCAATATCCAATTTCCTCGGCTTCTTCCGTTTAACAAAATTAATTGGTCTCATCCGTCGACAACTATCCTCCAATGAAATGAATGTGTTTCGAATGCATTATTTTTAAACGCAAGGATTTTTCGCGTCCATTCTTCCTCGTATGATTAGAATTTTCTCCGGAACTATCCTTTCCTCCGGATATTCGAGAGATTCATGTAGGATGGCGGCCAAGGAGAACGTACCCTTTCTTCTCTTATTGTTTATTATACTTTTTGTTGAACAAGTTTCAATATTTGGAGAAAATTTTTTGACGATAAATAAAAGAGGGAACGATTTGATAAATACAAGAAGGAAAGAATTTGTTTTTCTTGTAGATGCATATTATTCTTATTTTCAAATTAGTTTTTGCATATTTTTCATCTGTTCTTCTGAATATTTGTATACGAAAGAATCTAATAATTGTATTTTAAAATAACAATAAATACACGTGTAAAATACAAATATACGAAGCAGAGTTAATAAAAACGAGTTTTTTTTATACTCATACTCTATCTTTAAGAACGATGCTTTTCTCCAAGTTTTTCTTATCTTTAGCAAAAATTAATCCCACAAAATGATCTTATCGCCTCCTCAATTTATTATCTGCTTAATACAAATCACGATGAAAATTGATTCCGTCAAATATTTAAAAAGTCTACGAATTGAGGAACCGTCGAACGAACCTCTGAATTTGTTCAAAGTTCACGTCCTGCGTGGATGTCACGGGGGAAGCTTAAAGACCAACTTGTTCGATTTCGCGTCTAGGAAGTGGAACGCAAACATGTTGTACTCCATCTAAATTTATCATGCGTCTCGCCGTCGGCGTACCTCGCATCGTTTACTTACGCCGTTACAGAGATGCCCGTCGATCGACGAAATTGTCGTTATTACGTAAAATAATTCCGTTGAAGTCAACGATTAAATGTCAGCCTTAAATAAGAAAGTCGACGATCGGATCGCGATTTGCGAATAAGCTCGATTGTTTCAAAATAAGATTTATCATACGAATAAAAAATTTTCCAGTTATAGTTTTGATACTTCATGTTGGGATAAGTCTATCGAAACTAACTGTATAGTTAAGCTGAACAGTTAAGCTAATTCTACTATTTATAAATGGAATTCAATATACGAAATTTCGATCGACAGTGTTGAAATATTTCGAGAAGAAACAAAGTCTGTAGAAAAATGAGAGGATATTCGAAGGGACTTATTTTGGAAAAAGTCGACTGAAAAGAGAATTAAAAAGAAAAAAGAATTAAATAGAAAAAATAAAAAAATTATTCGACTATTTCAACGCGATAAAAGAATCTATAATATATTCTATCGAGGAAAGAAATATTAAAGAGAGAAAAATGTATAGCAGTCCAATAAACTTTGTTATCGAATTTATTCGCTAGGAAAGTCAATATATCGCGCATATTAAGATTCATCCATCCGCAGAAATCCTCTTCCACTAGTTTTCACGAAGGAAAGTTCAAAAAGAAGAAGATATCGTATATCCACAGCCCATCTTTAGTGCAGATCTTTAAAGAACTCCACTGGACGAGAGAAAACTATACGTTTCTCGAGAAACCTTTCTTAAAACTATCGACCAAAACAATCAGAGATATTCTTTATCGAGCTTTGCAACGAGAAAGAGAAACGATCGACCAATTCTAGTGTCCCTTTTTACCAAATTTTTCTGAAACTTCTCATTTAATAAAGTATTTCAAAGTACATAACTGAAATAATTTATATACATATTTTAATTGAAATTAAATACAAATATTTTAAGAAAACAAATGACGAATATATTGTTTACAGATATCAAAAATTTGTTGTACAGATATAAAATAAATAAAATTCTATTCCCCACTTTTCAAATTTTCCTTTTGATAAAAATTTAAAAACAATTTTACAAATACAACCAATAATTGATAAATAATTATTACATAAATTAATTTCATCATATCTATTTCCAATTATTAGTATAGTTTCATACGAATAGAATTCATGTATAAACAGATTTCCCTCCAACTCAAACCAGAAAAAAAAAAGAAGATGAATCTATTAACATCTTGAACCTAGAATCAATGCTAATTGGCTAAATGAGACACCACGTATATCTTACAACGCGGGCGCGCATATTCGTGGCACAGGCAGAAAGTTTGCACGAGTACACTGCCTACAGGCATACGTTGTCTGGGAAAGGCCCGGCTAATTTTGCTGGCCACAGCACCAGGCGACCTGATACCGATGTATGAACGTGAGGTGCACACCCGGAATCTGTGCCCGGCCGAGTCTGTGCTCCTTCGGTAAATGTTTACCTCCGCACCACTGCCGACCGATCTATGTATTATTATCGGACTCGTACACATCGTTGGCTTGCGATGCCAAAGCTGTCCGACCATCGACCGTCCTCTATCCACTGTGGAGTCTACGGTGAACGTTCCGAACATTTACGACGAGGGTTGGTGATTTTTTGAGGCAAGGTTGTAGGCTTGGAGTTTTATTTCTGGGAAGATTGGCAAATTAATGGGAATGTACATTTGGGAAAAGGGATTGTGTTACCTCGTTTTATAGGGTAGTAAATGAAATAGAATAGTGGAAATAGAAGTTGGGAGAATGGAAGATTGTGGTGGTTTCTTTTTACTTTTCTATTTTCGCATTTTATCTTTTCTTTTTCTTGCTCTATTTAATTTTCGTGGAAAGATAAATATATATTTTTTCAAATATTAATGAATGCTTAATAGTTGACTGCATTTAAAATTGGTTTGATGAATCTGTTTCTAATATCTATCTTCGACTTTCTATGATACAATATTTTTAATCTCGATAAAGTAAAATAAATAAACGTGTTAGAAGATGGTACAAGATTTCTTATTTTTGCAATTATTAAAGAGTAAGAAAAAAAATTGATCTTTCTTTTCTTCACACATATTCACAATTGAAAACAAATAATCTTTATCTTATTTTTTTATAGAAAACTAACGTTTAAATATTAACGCGAAAAATATCTCCTAAATACAGAATATCACACGAACGAAAAAAAAAAAATGTTAGAAATGAAATCAGACAAAAATTGTTGCGGCACATCTCGCGATATTAACTATTCTATGAGAGAGGTCAGTGTGCTGGATCCCTCGACCACGAATATACGTAACACGTGCAAACGATCATCGTCGAAAGAAATCGGAAGGGCGGGGAAAATCGCGTCATCGGCAAAGCTGGCGAACGTCGGTCTTAAATCGTATTTTGTAAACAGTGGTTCGCGTGCTTCCGTGGTCTTCGAACGATAAGGTTAATGGACTTCATTTACATGGCGTAATTACAGCAAATGGTTGGCTCGCGATTCAAATTAAGCACGAGGTGTAACGACCACGAGATCAAGGGAAAAAGATTCATCCGAAATATTCGCTCGTTACGTAATTTTACGTATTTTCGTACGATTTTATGATTGAGAATTTGATGAATTTATTTAACAGTTTTAAATTAATGTAATCTTTTTTAAATTTAATTTAATCAGATTTTTTGATTCTATTTATTTTGATGTATAAATATTAATTATTGTATGATATATTTGTATTCTTTTATTATGTTTGAATACTTATATAATTGAATAGAATCTTGAATTAATTTTTTTGTATTAAATTTTTGAATTTGATTTTTTTTTTTTAGGAATGTTGTAAAAATAGAACATTAGAATCATCAATCTTATGTATCATTAGATTTATCAAAAATTATCCTATTTATCGTTAGATTTATCAAGAAAATACAAAATCATAATTACTTTAAATTCGATCTATTGTTAAATTTGTTTGAAAGTTTAATGATGAAAAATATATGATTTGAAAGTTTTATGATGTAGATTGTTACAATAGTAAAGTTAGGGCACAGAGAGAATTATTAAACAGAAAGTAACAAGAGGTTATGTACATATTATAGATCATTTTGATCGAGATCAATTGTTACTGATCAACCCATGATGTAGAATTGTCATATAAAAATATGAAAGATATTATTATGATAGAAGAACGATTACAATTTATTATATAATATATCACAATTATGAAATGGATAAAAATATCGTATTAATTTCATATTAATTTCTCGTGTAAAATTCACATATAAATTATATTAAAATTAATATAAAAGGAATAAAGGTGAAAATGAAAAATGAAAATACGATTGATAAGAATGAAAATGAAAAATTAATACGATTAAAATTATTTTGATAATCAGAGGTAGGAAATTATATTTTAATTAAATTTGATTGAAATGTTTATTTATTTATTTGTATGAAAATAATAAATGTTCATAATTGTTTCTTCTGATAATATTGTTAATTTTAAATTAATTTTTCATATAAAAAAAATATAAATGATATCGACGAATAAAAAGAATTGAATATTTTTTTGATATAATTAAAATGTATTCGTTCTTCTTTTACATAATTTATAATTCTCGATATCATGAACGAAATGAAGAAAGAACTACATTCATGAAAAAAGAAAAAATAAAGTTCTGAAAAATAATTTTTTATAAAATAAAAACAAAACCTACGCTAAACTTTTTAAATTACCTCCTCCAACCATAGGAATTATCATATTTATTGCATTTCATTTTAAATTCTAAAAATTCCAAATCACGAAACATTCCGTATAAAAATATCTTTCAACAAAACGAATTGTCAAACAAATCGGTCAGTTCGATAACAAACCAGATGAATCGTATTGTCCACAAACGAATCAGGAATAGCTCGTGTCAGACGCGAGGGCAGCTATCACCGGGTTAATAATATCTGCTCCATGTACAATAAATATCAAACATCATCTTGCTTCTTTATACGGGTCGCGAGACACTATCATGCCAATTTTCTATGGTTAAATTCTCAATAAAGTAGAATGATACTACTGAGACTTGTCGCACATAATTATAAATTCTATTTGATAGGCCAACTAAATTTCTAATTATTTTTCGCGGTAAAGCAAGAAGATATTATCGGCAAATGCAACAGCTAACATTATTATTTATCACGATATATTACGTACCGATTAAAAATATAAAATATCCTCTTTAAATTTAAATACTCGAAGAATTGTGAATAAACTAATTTTCTTAGCTTAGAAAAATCTTAGCTTTCAGAAAAATCAAAAGAACTAAAAGATTTCCTTTTACTTTTTACGTGACGAAGAAATGAACACCTTTTCAAAGTATATGATATAATAAAATTAATATTTCATTAAAGATCATTCACATATTTCTCAAACGATATGTACGTTGACGACAATCTAGACTCTTGAAAATTTTATTCCATCAAGAAGGAAAAAAGAAAGAAAATGACAAAGAAAGAGAAACAGAAACACCTACTTGTCTGCAGGAACGCGAGAACGAAGCGGAGGAAGATTCGTCGTTTTCTACTCTCTTCTCGAAACACGCGACAACATTAGGGAGAACGCGTTTCAGCGCGGCGTTCCTCTGCTTCTCTTTTTCACCGTCGCGTCCACGAAAATTCGTCTCGTGCGATGACACCGCGAGAACACCAATTATAACTTCCCTTCGTTTTCCACGCGGCGTCGATTTAATGAAGATACCACGTCGCGTAAACAACGTTTCGCCCCCCGAACCAAACGAACTTTCCAATTAACCGCCGGTAAAATTACGTTCTCTCACCAGAAAAAAAAAAGAAAGAAGAAAAAAGAAAACATCGATCAAACTCACGATTCTCAACCTGTACCAAGTAGCAAAAAACTATCGAAACTATCTTTGAACACTTACATAGCTCCTGTAGGAGGCCATGATTCGCGCAATCTCCCCTTCTCGACCAAGAGAAAGCGAAAGGATTCCAAGGGTGAGACGACTCCCTGGCCGCTCGATTCACCGATCACCATCGACCACCGACACCATCGACAACACCAAAAGAACCACCACCACCACCACCACCACCACCACCACCACCACCACCAAGCACCAGCACCACCACGCGGAGCGTGCACCACGTTCGTTTCACCGTGACACCTATCGAGACCGAAAAGAAGAAGAAGAAGAAGATTTAAGAGGAAGAAGTCGAGAAAAAAGCTGGAAGGAGAAAGGAATAGGAAGAACGGGGAAGAAGATTACGAAAGATAGAGAAAGATATAGAGGAGGAAACTGGAGAGTGAAATAAGAGAGGCTATAAAGTTGGATGAAGAAAGAGCGAAAGAGGGATAAGAAGAGGTGCACGAAGAGGTGAAACGTGGAGAACCGATCGAACGACGAACGGTTCGACGAAGCGTCGTCCCCGACGGCACGTTCTCATAAGAGAAGAAGAAGGAGAACGGTACGGAGGCGCTTCGTTTCGGACGAAGCTCGGACCCTGAAGAAGAGCCGGCGACCCGCGAGGCACGCCGTCTTCCCTCTCTTTCTCCATCTTCGCTCGTCTCTTACCAAGCCTACGCTCTTCCTCTTTTCACTCTACTTTTCCGTCTTCCTCTGGTTAACGTGTACAACGCGGCCCGCGCCTCACCCCTACCCTTCTTCGTATCGGCTTCTCTCGTTCATTCGCTTCGTTCAGTCGAGCCCTATTTTAAGAATAGCTTCACGTCCTCTCGCCGTTCGGCTTCCGTGCCCGCCCAAACACCGAGGAACGTAAGCCTCTTCGAGAACGAAACTCGAATCTTCACGGAGTTTGGGAAAAGTGTCGCTTATTCGATTTGAACAATGAGGTTCGAGTCAGGTTGTTAGGATGGTGCATGAACGTTCGATGGATCGTCCGGAATGAACTGTGAAATTCTTAAGTGAGTTTTCATCCTGGTGCAGTGGCAAAATTGTAAGAATTGAAATACCTATCAGTTCTTATAGATTATATTGGCGAACAATAGTAGTTAAGCTCGAAAATTAAGATTATATCTTAATTTAAACGCATTTAATAATTTCTGATTTCTTAAATTTTTAATTTAAATTTGTTAAAACCATTTTGTTAATAATTACAGCAATAAATAGCAGTAATAAAATAGTATTGAATATAATTCTTTCTTTTTTTCTTTTTTAATTCTTGGAAACATATGTATACAGATAATGTGTTTTGAAAAATTAGAAAAATGTTGAAATCTTGTTAAAAAGAATTATAGAAAACGAAAGATAAAAAAAATCTTTGATTAAAATAATTTCTTTAAAACTTTTTCATAAATTTAATTATATATTTAATATGTATAAATATATACTTACCTGAATTCAAGTTTCATAAATAAAATTAAATCTGAAATTTCTACAAAAATGGAAATACACATTCAATAAATATCTTAAAAAAAGATTACACGAAGAAAATCTTGATTTTTTATTCGTTTCCTGGTGTACTTCATCATCTGGTACCTAAAACAAAATATCAAAGTTAAAAACTTGAATTAGATTGTTCAATTTCAAAGCTACATGTATTAAAAATTATGATGTATCAAGTATTATTAAGTATTCGAAACAAATTACAATACATATAGTAAAATTACTTCCAGAATTATAAACAGAAATACTCGATGAGATATCCTATCCTATTTTGTGGAATAATCGAACCAACGATTAACAAACAAGATTGTACCACGATGAGCTACTGTCTCGCGAACAATCTTTGTCGATGATATCCTATCTGACGTCGAATCGAACGAAAGGAGACTATTATCGAGTTAAGTCGAACGAAAGATCGACTATTGAGTCAAATATGAAATTTACCGTGTATCGTACGTCTTTCGATACGATTCTCTCTTTTCCACCCGAATCTCATGTTCGAAGGTATCGAGGAAATCATAGTATTTGAGAGAAAGGACGAGAGGAGGTAAGGAACTTATTCAACAGGAAGACGTCTCACGATCATGGACGAAGGTATCCTTTGAGAGAGGAAGAAGAATTATTGCGTGAAAGAATATTTCGAGAAGAATCGTTTCTTGTGAGAACTTAGCAAGGATCGAATTGTTTCCTTGAGAGGATTTCGAAGAAAGAAGGATTTATTCTTTGGAAATATCGGAAATGCTCGAAAGCGATTACGCTTTTAATAAGTTTTCGAAGGGAAAGGAAATGTAGTTGTCTCGCTGGACATAGATTTGTCGAAGAACGAAATATTGTGATATATTAGATTTCGACAATAATATATATTACTTGATAATGTTATGATACTTAAAAAAAGATAAATAAATAAATTGAAATATAATATTTTTTTTATACATACTTGATTTGAAAATAACAAAAACAATTTATGTAAAACAATTTTTGACTAGTTCAAATTAAATCAAATATTTAATATTTAATAATACGTAATATTATAATGTAAAAATGACTGATTATATTCCACTATCCTATATTTTCTTTAATCTTGATGTAATCTACAAAAATTAAAATTTAATTTAATTAATTTTAGTCCTAATATTGCATGTAAGAGACTATTATATATAAGAGATACTAATAAAAATTACGAATATTATTCTGAACTACTCGTATATAGCATTTTAATCATTATTGCAAACATTTCACAACACATATTCTACGATGCGACATATCCTATCGAAACAAAAAATCAGTCGAAATTCGATGATTACCAAATCTAAAAATATTCACTTTCACCATTCGAATTTCACGCATATTCTTCAAGAATACCCAACTTATTCGCACCAAGATCTATACGGTAGTCGTCATCACTGTCCATCGAAGCGTGAACCACGTCCCCCGATAACGAAAGTGGCGCTAACCACGTACAAACGCGGCGACAGTGTCCAAGGAAGCATATAATATTGGACGAGAAGTTGGAGAGGCCGGGCGAGGTCGGAATTCTCGAGAGGGATTCTGGCGAGGAATCCGGCGGACGGTGGAGACAAACTGCTGGCAAAACGGGCGCGTCTTTGTCCAGGAAACGAGGGCACGGTTGCCGTTTCTCCGGCGACAGAGATTCTCCGTGCCCTCTCTCCGTCTCTTTGCACAGTGGCCGTGGGACTGCTCCTCGAGAATGGAAACTCCCGTCTCGAGGAATCGGTTCGAGGATCCTCGAAATCAGCCAACAACGGATTGGCTGGATAAGGTGAAGGAGAAAAGGCGAAATAAAGACGGCGGAACGGCGGTTCGTGCCGCGACCGGCAGGAAGTCGGGCGAATTAAAGCGCCTCAGATTGTTTTATCTTTCGAGACGAAGGACGCCTCCTTTTCTCCTTCATGCTTTGGCTGGGATTTCGAAAGCTAATTACAATACGGGTTCGAGGGTTACTCGAAACCGAATCGGTGACCCGGGCAAGAATTTCATCGTCGAGGGAGAAGGAGGTGCATCGAGATCATTATTAGCCGGCGCATAATGCGAGTTGATTAAAGTCTGAAGCGGATAGCGATTATTAAAGTGGCGTTGATAACGAAGGATGTCCCTCGTATCTCGAGGAAATCTCGTTCTGGGCTTGTTGAATTATTCCAGAGGATTTTAATTGCCTCGCTATGTCAGCTGGTCCGTAGACAGATTTGCCTAATTGATATCCTCTTCGCTTGGGAATGAGTTAAGGTTACCATTGTTATTGTTGTTGTTATTGTTGTTGTTAGGATGCTTCGTGGGGAAAAGAGATAAGTATCGGAGGAGAAGTCGGAAATTAAATGAATCGTTATGTTGAAAATAAATTGATCGAAGATATTTGAAATTGATTCTGCGATTTCTGAATTGAAAGATATATTAATTAGGTTCTCTTAACATGATGTTATTCAAGTTGTAAAAATTAACCGAATGAGAAAAGTTGTGATGGAAGAAAATTAAACAAAGATTTACAGCAATAGGATAAATTTAAATTCAATGTCCGAATCGAATTTTAAAATTAAATGAATTTTAAAAACTTAAGTGATAATTTTATACGTGAATATGTTTTTATTTTATTTACTTAATTTGATCGGAAAAATTTTAATTACAATGAGCAAAAAATAGAGAGGAACAGATGGAAAGAAAGATGAAAAAACAACGATAGCATACAAAGGGAATAAATAAAGTATGAAAAGGTAAAGAATATGAGATTCATTTTGGCATTCGATAATTAAATTTTGAGGAATCGCAAATAAATAATCACAAACAATAATATCTCTGAGAATGAAAAATATTAGAATATTTATGAACCTCTTCCTTTTAATATAAAGTATAAACAGTATATTAAATTTTCCTTAATCTTTCATAATTCTTCTCCGAGATTTATACAATTTGCGAATCAGATTTCGTGCTGCCAACTTTCGATGTTCATTAAAACGAACTAAGAACAACGATCCCGTGAACAGTAATCAACATATCCAGTAGCCGAAAAGCAAGGATCGACGGCAAAGTTATCGGTAGAGGTTCTACTGAAACTTCCAGGAACTTGAATTCGTGGCTCTCGACATCGATGGCGCCACGAGAGAACTTTCGAGAGCTTTTTCAAAGAAAATTGGCAAAACCATTTACCTACGTTTCACTTTACACTTTCTATTCGCGTATCGCTTATACCCCGTCTATTAATATCTCGATTTAAAAATAATCAACATCTATACAATGCAAGCATATATACATTTTTTGACGCTTCTCAACTTTTCCTCTTTTATCGCCTCCATTCTAATCGCAGATGATAGGTCAAATCTAAACCGATCCATGTCAGAATCGCAGTAACGACTTTGACAAATCGTGTCAAATCTTCCGGTGGCAGTGAAAATGAACCGTGGTCGTCCGACTGGTGTCACCGATTAATCTCAATCAGGCCGACCAAATCGCGGAAGGCAAAGATGCTGGTTGCATCGGTTCACTCTTCACGAATCCATCTAGAAATATTTTCGTTCCCGATATAGACGCACAAGCGTATAAATACACGGTGAACAGGCAATAAAAATATCGGCTAGCAACCACTCGAGAAACGAAGATACAACCACGTCACGATTACTTTCGATCTTCATGGAGGAGTACGCTTAAAATGATGACACTTTGTCATCGTAACGTTTCTGATATTCGAATAGAATCGAACGAGAAGTGATATCGATTGGATCATATGAGATAACAAAAGAAGAAAAATAAAAAGTTTATATGTGTAGAATTTTGAAGACGTAAAAAGGAGAATTGAATGAATTCATCGATTATCGTCGATAGAAATTGATTTTTAATAGAATAGTTTCGAAATTTCTGTTAGATATTATTTTTATTGATTTAATAATCGATTATTTTATTAAGAGTATAATGTAATTTTATTATGCACGCATAATACTAATGAAATATGCATTCACATCTGAATCTAAAAGTTCTCTTTATTATAAAAACCATGAAAAATAAATTCTAAACAAATAAAAATTCCTATGTTTAATCATCGAGCAAAAATCAAATAATCTTTCGATAGTCTCAACGATACAAAATAATAAAAATAGTAACGAAAAATAATAAAATAAAATCCGATACAATAAAGAAAAAAAAATATCCAAGGCGGAAACCAAAGAAACATCATGGAGAATTTAACACGAGACCGAGGAGGGATTGATATTTCATACGTCCTAGCCCACTTTCCCATTGGATACAAGTGTATAACAGTTTGGACAAGAATAGAGCGAGTTAGTCATCATGAGTTTCTCTCGGTAATACCGAAAAACATCGACCAAAATTTTTCTTGATGATTTCGAACCATGAGTCAACATTTCTTCCGTTGTCAGCGGAAGTCGTATCACGTGTTTATCGATTACCCCATATTTTCAAATACTTATATATTCTTTTTTTATTCGTATATTCAAGGAAATCGCTGCCAAAAAGCGAATTCTTCTTGATGTGCGTCACTTTCTGTAAATATTTCCCATAAAACATTTATGTTTATGTGATTCGTATTGTCTTGTCTGTTAGCACTTGAAACATTACGTATTTTAAGAATATTTTCTTGAATATCGTACAATTTTTTAATAATATGATTGATAGAATGATTTAATACAACAAAAATAGGAAATATATATAATTTTAATATCCATTATTGATTATTCGAACATATTTAATAATAAAAAAGAATAAAAGATAAAAGAAAAATAAATTAGAAAATAATAGAGAGAGTTAAATAATAAAAGAAAGTATATATTCGAATACTAATGATGAATACTAATGATGATATGATATTATTTGGAATTTAAAGTAAAGAAATGTTGATATCTTCTTTTAATTGCTCAATTATATCTGGCATTCAAAACAAAGAAGACATTCTTGTTAAACGATAAATCGAATCTTTTCTTCAGATCTCCAAACTTATCATTCCAAGCAGAATTCGGATTCGGTTTAAAATAACTGATCAGAAAGTAGCACGGCAGTAAATTTGAGTAGGCGATACCGACCTATGTGTATCGCCTTTCATATTTCCACTTTGCAACAACTTCATAGTATTTCCAATTTTGCAGATACGAATAGCAATCTGTATATGAATATTAAAATATCTCACAGAAATTTGAATTAGACATATCAATAGCATTTATCAAAAAATAGTTTTTATTAAATAGTTTTTATTTATCACGGTAATAATAATATGTGACAAAGAATTTTTTTCGAATAACTAATATATTAAATAAAAATAAGACTAATTAATAAATAAACACTCAAATAAGAAATATCAGGATATTATTAATAAGTGATTTGTTTAGATTAATGAAATTTGGAAAATGTGACGCAAAAGTTGGTGAAAACATAAATTTAGCATTTGAAAAAGATCACGTAAATGTTAAGATAATTTGGTGGCTTGTGATATTCCAGGCCAGTGATTTTTCATTCGAAGATAAACCAAGAGAAAAGCCAGAAGATGCTACCAACAATATTTTAAGAGCTATTACTGAAAATAGCAAAATTGCGTTTCAAATGCAGGTAGAGTATTTTATGATCATTCGCTACTTGAAATAGAGAAACAAATAGGAGGAATTTAAGAAAACGAACAAACGAGTTCGTTTGCTGTAAAGATATATCCACCTCAAAATTATTAAGACAATATGTCTCAAGATAAATTTTATCAAAATCAAAAAATTGTTATAATCTTCTATTATTAACACGAACTCCATATATAAGATCCTATTACAAATGGAATTACGTACATATTCTCAAAAATTCCTCTCAAAAAATTTATTTCCTACATATATAATAAATCTGATTTGCACATATTTTAATAATAACATAATGATGTATTAATAATACCTCTTATTTTTAATATTTAGAATCAATCCTTCAAAGATGTCACATATATTTTTTAATATCATACGTATGAAATGTATACAAAAATTACAAATTGTTTCGTGACCAAAACGATTTCTATTTACAACGTTTGAATCAGACCAGATCGTATTGTTTACAGTTGGTAAAGTATTCTCGGAAATGGTATTGTGCCCGAAACAGAGCGAGTTAATGATCATTGCCGACCTGAATATCTTGCGTCGATACCCTGTAATTTACGATAAAGCTCGGAAATGCGACAGAATTGATTCACTCTTAAAATAAATCGTTCAGGCAGGTAATTCAAAACTTTGCGAAACTAATTCAGCCACAGAATCATTATCGAGATTTCTAGCAAGCTAGAATTCTAGAGTTGTCCACCTGTTGCCTGATCGATGCCTGTAATTATAGATATAGCAATGGGTATAAACGTGGGTTGAGTATTTGAACACTTACTCTAAAATACTTTTAAAAATACAATATGTGTGTTATACACGTGCAATACTAACACTAATATTATCAAAAGTTAAGGAACAAAGTAATTATTTGTAAATTTTGGTATACAAATAATAAATTATTTTAATGTATGAGTTTTATGTAATAAATATGTAATTATATAATATAATTTTTTTAAAATGAATAAAAAGAAAATTTCCAAATAGTGATCATTTGATATTCCTAATGAACAAACCAAACACTAATTTCCAAATATCAAAAAATTCGTATCATTGATTGAAGTAAGTCAATGTTTTCTGAAAGATTCTGTTATGTAGAAATGTTGAATACACGATTCAGAAGTCAAGAACTTTCAACCTGCAATTCTTAAGGGAATTAAATCGAATGAGAGAGAATCCGCGGGTAGATATATTTAGAAAATTGGGGCAGTGTGCTCATCCGACAACTCAAACAACATTACAGACGAACGTGATAGATATATTTCAGATTATATCCTTAAAGATAAATTTTAAGGATTCATTTTAAATGATATTCTACTAAAAATATTTAATTCGTTATGCATTTACAAAAAACAAAATTAATTTTGATATTATAATTCATTGATAAATAGTTTCATTGATCTGTTAATTGAGATTATTTGAAATTTACAAAAATTTTTGTGAATAATGATATTTCATCTATATTATATGTTTTTTTATGCGAAATATTAAAAATCTTGAAAGTTTTTTCTCACCTATTCTTCCGTTTGTAAGATTATAAGATTGTAAATAAATTTATAAATTTTTATATTTTTTAAAAAAAATATCGTTTTCATCAATATTAAAAATTAATTTCATTAATTATTTTTAATCATTAACATAACCAAAACGAGATATTTGCAAACATTTAAAATTAATATCTGTCTAGATTTTCGTGACCAAAAAAAATTATAATGATTTCATTCAACTTGATATACATCACACCGTTGGAAACATCTAAAATCGTATCGATTTTCTAAATAATTTTCTGAAATTTGCTTAGAAATTTCTATTAAATTTCGAAGTATCGACGATGATAAATTTGTGAAAGTATGTTCATTTGAAACTTGAAACTCCATCATTAAATTATATTCCATTTTATTTATTTTCGAATCTCTATTTCCAAATTTATAAAAATTATCTTATTTTAATTATTGGTTAGAATGTTTTATTAGATTGACGATAATAAAAATTTGTAGAATTAAAAACTAAAAATTAAAAATATTAAGATATAAAATATTAAGAAGTTAAATTTGTCATTAGAGATAGGAATCTATAATCTATTATTATAATAAAAATATTTGTTCAATAATAATCTAGAAATTATTTTCTTAATATATTAACATTTTGATTTTTTTATATACGATTTATTTTCTTTTTCTTTTTTTTTTTTTACACGAAAACAGTGAAATTGACAATAGGAAGAAACTTGTTTATTATATTTTATAATATGTATGCTTTGAAAACTACGTGTCCCAGTTTTGATCTCGTCTTAGTTTTCAGTCTCTATGGAGTAGCAACAATTATATTTTAGTAACAATTCCTAGCAGTACAACGACTGTTTGAAGGCTAACTCATAACCAGGTTTATGATGAAACTAAATATCTTGAAAAGTGAGTCAAAAAATTATGAATTGTATGGACGAATAATAATTTAAAGTTTAAATCTATAGTATGTTGCAACATCTTCGATTAATTGTGAATTTAATCATTAATTCGATACTTTTCATAAATAAAAGTTATCTATCTATTCAAAAAAATATTTTTTTTTAATATTCATATTCTATAAATAAATAAAAAGACTTTTATTATCGTCAATCTTACAAAATATTCTGATCAACACTTAAAACACTTCAAAAAATAATTTTTAATATTTGTAAAAATTCAAAAATCTCTCATCATTCTTTTAATTCTATTCTCCTAACTCAACTAACAAAACAATATAATAAATTGCAATACAATAAATAAATTTACTTTCTAAATTATCCTTGACATCAAATTATTCATATACTTTCAAAATTAAAAAAAATCTTTCATCTTAAAAAATATCAACTATGATAAACTACATATTTTATTAAATTTAATTCTAAAAATAAATTCCATACGAATTCAATTCCAAGCCATCTTTGACTCGTCTGTCCCCTTCCCTCCTCAAAAAAATAAAAATAGAAAATATTTTCAAAATTTAAAAAAGTTATATCTTTCTCTCAAAAAATGTTCTCAATTCTTTTCCTATGACTTTCACTGGCTCTGTAAACATAATCAATTCAAACAGGAATAGTAGATAGGCCGTGTCGTGGCCGCATATCCGTCGAAACATGCCAACACGGATCGGAAACACGGATACGAAAAGATTTGGACGCAATAGATGATATACAAGCGGTCAAGAAAACTTTTGGAACTGTCTTTCGTGTAGAAGAGTGACCAGAGGGGGTAAAAAGTCACGCGACGGTGAGAAAAAGAAAGAAAGAAAGAGGCAGTTATTCTGGTCCAAACTCTTCCGATGCGCTTTTCACGATGGTAGCAGGAATTCTCCGCTAGACGGAGCCACTGGCTCTGATCGAGCGGAGTGGGAGCAAGGTGATGAAGAGGACGTACAAAGAGAAGGGGCCAATCTCAAATTACTTGGTGAGCTCCCGGCTAGGCCGAACGAGCATCTTTGCCCACCATTGCCCGCCGACCTTTTATAGACACTCGACGGGAGTGGGGGAGGGGATCGAGGAAATTTTGGTGAAAACTGGAAGTTTCATTTTGCGAAAAATTCTTCGAGTTTTTAGTTATTTTCTTTTTAAACGAATTTTTATTCGTTATTCTTGATTGGACGAAAGTGATGGGTGAATGATGATCTTATGTATGATGGTGAAAAAGGATTTGGATTAGAGGATATAGAAGGGAAATGAGAGATGATTCGGTTGTCTCTTGTTGCTGTTTCGAGTGAAGGAAAATGGATTATAAGATATAAATACGGATGGTATTCACGACGATGGTGAGGGAAACGCTAGTAGAATGGGAAGCTCTTGTTTCAGACGGCCGACGAGTAGAATGGGTAAACGATCGAGTACGACGATATCGGTACAAATGGAATAGCGTTGATATGTTTATAAAATTAATAAGAAATATATTTTGTTATTATGCAGATTATAATATTTAGAGATCTATTATTAATTCAGATTAGAAGGAAAAATGATTAAAGAGGAAAAGGAGATTCGATTTTCTTTTTCTGCTTTTCGTGATTTTGATTTTTCTTTTCAAGGCAACCTTTTAGATCTATGAAATTATTTTAATCACGAGTACATGTTAATATTTTGTCTTATATATTACTTTATCATAACCTTTCATAAGAATTTATCCCACTATATTCATATAAGAATTTTAACAAAAATTAAAATTATTATCTCCTAATTGTTACAAATTACTATCTTTAGCAATATTTAATAAATTAATAGTATTAACTCTAAAAAATAATTTGTGAAAGTGAAAATCAATGAGTTAGATATATTTATAAATTCTAAAATTCATATATACAATTCTAGATTATTTATTCTTATAAATATATATATTTAAATTTATACTATTAATTCATTAAATATTTTAGAGAATAATACAAGAGCATAAAAATAAATGCTATTATTAATTCTCTATATTACTCAATCCCTAATATCCGATCAGCTTAAGACACAGTTCATAAACAAACAAATAAATCAACACGAATTGGCATCCACCGATAATTTCGTTTATATCATCAAAAATATAGTCATTTAATCTTCCCTTGTAAATAGAATTTTAAACAAATTTCAAGAACTGAACCACCGCAATTTTATCGATGAAAACGCGCTTGGCATTCTCGTTAAATATTGTTGTAACATAAACAACGATGCATCGAATGTAAATAGCGAAAACGTTTAATCGCAAATGCGCGAGATTATCAACAATTTACCCCACTAATGACGATTATGCATCAAGAATTCATCGTTCACCTGTTGACCAATCGATCAACTTCTTTCTATCTGCTATACACGTTTCTTATTTATAAAACAATTCGTTTCTGATACGATTCGAAGGCTTGTAATATTATAAAACGTATTCCTAATGCGGTGAGTAGTTGTTTAAAAATAGTTGCGGATGATTCGACGATTCTAAAATGATTTTTGGCTTCGATATGATACAGGTCGATGACGTATCGCGATTGTTTCGTTTTCTCGACACCCACGTACTTATAGATTCGAACATGTCAACGACTCTCCCTCATCGATCCGCTAGAGGAACCGATGACCCTGCTGCTTTTCAAGTACGGCATATCTAAATCGGTATACGATGTGAGACGACTGTTGCAGAGGTCGAACGTTGGTCGAATAATTCCACGAACGACCAGACGTGAGATGCTAGAAACCATTCTGATTCCATTTGTCTATTACCCTACTGTGAGACTTAGGATAATTTTACGTGTCATCATTTTCGATTGGGGATCGTACACCTGTTGAGCTTGAAATATCTTTATTCGAAATAGAGTTTTCGTGAGAAAATTTTCAATTTTCGTTATTCGATTAAATTTTGAACAAATTTTGAAAAACGAAAGAAAATTACGTTCATTTTTGGATCAATTTTTGGAGAATATTGTCAAATAAATATTTTGCGAAGGAAGGGGAACGTAATTAACTAAATTTTAAATAAAATCTAGTTAAAAAGAAATATGTCTCTAAAAATATTATTTTTAACGATAGCATATTATATTTGAAAAAAAGTACATATGTACTTGCTAGAATTTATTTTAATAAAACGCAAAAATATTGATATCAAATATTTGGAACAATATGATAAGTTAGAATTACGCAAAATGCGATATACAACGTTAAACAATATGCAATATGCAAGTGACAGCTTAAAATAAGATTTAATTTTGCATCAAGGAAATTGCTGGCTGGAATCCAATAATAACAATATCTACTTCTTGAAGCCTAAAATATTTTATAAAAGATAAAAAACAAGAAAAAGAGATTTTTAAATATGAAAGAAATGAAGCAATAAAATTGAAAATAAGTCAAATTTTTACAAATTTTATAAATCAACTAATATCAATATTTCTTAATATAGCAACAATTTAAATATATTCAATTCAATATCATAACTTTTAAATATAACAAAAAATTGGTATATTTATCATCTCTATTTCTCCAAACATATCTTCCTAGTAAACACAACAACCAAGCCTAAATAAAATCAAACAAAACGAAATGCATATCCCGTTCCCCAAAATGAAAATTAAAAGAAAAACGAGTGTAAAATGGTGAAAAAAAAAAGGAAAAAAAAAAGAAACGCGATTGAACATGGAACGACCAATTCCAGGCCAACTTTTGGCAGCCACGCTAAGAAACGTGGGCGTTAGAGTAACGGTGGTGGTCGTCCGCTGGTGGTTCCCCTCGACGATCGAAGGAACGATCGCGATGACGAGTCGTCGTCGCGTGTTCCTGGTGGGGGTCAGTGATCTAGCGCGCATGCGTGCGACCGTCATTTTGACGAAGCCATGGAGCCGCCGGCGCGCCATACGAACGACGACGGGTCGCGCACTACGAGTAGGGCGCTGGTCGGCTCCGAAACCCCCGAAGAAGAAGAAGAAGAGAAGAGGAAGAAGAAGAACAGAATAAGAAAGAGGACGAGAAGCCGAAGAAGTAGCGGCGAGGAGGAAGAGAAGAGTGGCAGAAGAAAACGCGTTAACGACAAATAATTTTGTTTGAGACAAATTAAAACGACTGGGGATCCAGCCACCGAGGCTGCAAGAGAAGCGAGGAAGAAACCTATCTCTCGGCGCTAAAAACAAGGAACAAGCTATCTTCGTACGATATCGCGAGTGAACCAAGCGGACAGGATGTCTTCAGCGGTCGCTAAAGCTTCTAAATACACGTACCGTTCCACCGGCGGTGGTACTGCCGATGTTAGCATCGAATACAGCGCCGACCTGAGCGCTCTCTCTAGACTGGAGGTAGGTTAAGGTGGAAGGAACGATCCTTTATTCATTCTTCTTCGAAATATCTTGGAATAATGATATATCTATATATACCATAATATTGTTTCCTTTTTCAAAATCTGTTTTCTTAGATTAGACAAATAATTCTATTCCACTTAATTATTTTATTTCAATATGATACTTATCGATGATTATGTGTATATGTATATATATTTTAGTTTAGAAGAAGGAAGCAGAAAAAATTATCTATTTCTTAAGAATTGGTTAGTGATAAAAATATTGCTTACGGCTATTATATTTTTGATCGAGTTACTAAAAATAGGGAGAGAACAGGAGGGATCCTTGAAACACGCAATTAGGCTATAAATGTCCAATCTACGTAACAACCAAGGCATTTCGTTGTAAACAGTTTAAAGTATCTTTGAAAAGATAGGAAATGGCTAATATATTAGATCCTTTGATCCAAAGAAAGAAAGGTTTTAGCAAATCTACGATCGTCGAAATCTCATCCGATGATGCAATACGATGCAAAATTAAATGGGGAACAGAAGTTGGAACATTTCAAGAGTCTACGAAGAAATCGTTCGAGCAATGATAAATTATTGAAGGAAGAACTACGATATGAGGAGAAAAACGAGGAGAGTCTTTGCAGGGGAAGTGGTGAAAAGGTGAAACGTCGAGCAGTGATCGATTCGGGGACAGTGAGACGCGAGAAAGTTCAGTGACCATGAGGAATATTAGTGCCAATCCTGACGAGAAACGAAAGTGTCGTAGACGGTTCTCTGGCTATCGAATTGCTCGTGTACGAAAATAGTCGTAAATATCGGCCCTAAATGACGATCGTGCCACGCAAGAGTGACATCTTCGAAACGAATTCACAAAGCGCCCCCGTCGAATAGCTCATCGACGTTCATCCGGATCTTCTTACGGATCGTTCTCTACCTCGATTATTCAAATATCGTGGATTCGACGAAAAATACAAGAGAAAGAAAGGAAATGTAGAAGAATCAGGAATCGTGCACTCGTCCATACACTCAAGTAAGATTGTTCATTATTATCCACTTATTTCTTCTTCTGCTTCTTCTTTTTTCCATTCGAGAAGAACGTTTGATGTTGATCTCGTTAAGGAACAACGTAGAGACAAGTGCACGCTCCTTGGTTCCTTGATTGAAAACGACCACGATGGACGGTCGCTGAGAACGAAGATCCTTCTGTACCCTACGCAGCCCGTTTCAGAGGCTGTCCGTCTTTCTGAAATACCTTCCGAGCGTCGGCCTGTTGGGTATTTTCGTCGGCCGATTACGTAAAGCATCGTCCCTCTGTAACGTGGCCTGTGATACATTCTAATCCTTTCTTGCCTCTCGTTTCAGGACAAAATCCGCCTGCTGCAGGATGACCTGGAGTCTGAGAGAGAGCTGCGTCAGAGGGTGAGTTTTCTTTTGAACGAGTTTCCTTTGAACTTTCTTCCTTTGAGGTTTCTCATCAAATAGTTTACAAATCGAAAGGACGGACATCGATTGATAGTTTGATAGTCAATCGTTTATTTTACGTTCTTATCGAGTGTGTGGTTTCCTTGTTTACAGAGAAATATCGTTTATCGAGTCTTTTCCTTTTTTTCATTTCATTTGATAGAGAATTCCTAGCATGCGAATAACTTGTGTTCTTTTCATTAAATAATTACTAAAAGGATTTACTAAAAGTAAAGGAAATGTTTGAATTAAATTATTCCGATAATTTTCTTCAGTACGAGCGAAATATCGAAAAAATTCGAGTTAAACACACGAGTTGAGATCTCGTAGATAAAAATAGCAAGGTGGACGAAGATAAACGTCAATTTCGAGACTTTATATAATCCGGGTATTGTGAATTTTGAAACTGATACAAAAAAAGCTGGCCTGCTCTCCACCATAGAGTGGGGAGCAGTAGGTCGAAATGTCCAGCTCTCGAGTCGCGGCTATTTTTGGGGATGCGCGTCTCTTCAGCGTACGAACTCGCATTCCTCTTTCGTGTTCGGCCAACTTGTATCTACCTGTTTAAAAAGACTAATAAAAATTAAGAAGAACTAGAAAAAATCTATACCTTCGTGAAAAATTCACATTTATATCAAAATTCACATCAGGATATATTCACAAAGGAATGATATGATGAACTAAGAATTAAAATTTCTTAGAATCTTATTTTACAATTATTGAACAGTATATTTTTATAACGCGAAATGAATTAACTTTTAAATTAAAATTGCGTTGAATAATTTTCTATTAAGAAATTTAATAATTTTTTTTCAAATTTTAAATTAATTAAAATTTTATATCGTAAGAGAAAGATGATACTACGAACTTAATAAATCAAAAAAGTTTTAGAATTGTTTGAAGTTTTCAATTTGTTGAGAAGCATAATATTATAGAGAAATTGGAGGCTTGTGTTTAAATGGAACATCAGATTTAAAAAAGATCCCTTTAGTTATTCGGTCAAAGTACGAGGAAATCAGATTTAATACAGATATAATATTGCTCGTGATAATTGACTTGAACCGATGCCAACGACATTTTTGAAAGCGTAAAAAACTTAAGAATTATGAACATATTTAACGCGTATTATATTATAAAATGTTCATTTAATTGTCCAAAGATTAAACAGTCCACGCTGCTTAGATCGTATTTCTTATTACATAATTATGAATTTTTATTATTTTGATTGTGATTATATTATTTGAATTTATATTTTTTATATTTAAATATTTATTTTTGAATTAAACAATCAAATAGTATAATACAATCTAATCAATTTAAATTTAAATTTAAATTTAAATTAACTAATTGGATTTTTTTATTTATTTTGAATATAATTAAAATTAAATTCTAATCTTTTGATTTAATTTTAATATCAATAAATATAATTTACGATTAAATCTAAAAATTTGTATTATTTCATTAATTTCTCAAATTTTTTTCTCTCTATTCTCAACTTCCTTTTCTATTAAAAATTATTCTTTTGATTCGTGCAAAAGATCGACAAATAACAATATCGAAAGATCATGACTCTTTTGGATTAAAATACCGATCGATTAATTTCTAAAATCATTTCTAAACATTCAAAATATATTTCTCTTTCAACAAGAAATCGTATTTTTACCGAAAATGATTTAATTGACCAGGAAGTATGGTGAATGTCAGTGGTTTCCGGAGAACGGACAGTTATGGCGATGTCGCGCGACTCTCTTTTCTCGATAAACGCCTCGTTTGTAATATGAATAAAGCTCCCGATATAGAATCGGTCTGTACGGAATTAGATCGTTCTATTCGCGGTCCAAAGAAACCTGACGTCAAGCTTGTACCGAGCTGTTCGCGTCGTTCCTCGAGGCCTCTTTCCAAAACAATGCCGCGCGTCTCGATTACACTCGACGTGTATCAACACCAGCGCCATCTCGATCAATTCTTACTTTTAAAGATGATCGTGTAAAATAAGATTACGAGAAATTACTATTCTTTCTTTCGATAATATGTTTTTTTTTCAAAATGATATATTAAGAGGCTTTTTCCTTTTTTTTTTTTTAAACTAGCTTTTTGAAACTATGGAGATAAATGTGTTTGATATTTGGTATCGAGATAGAAATTGGAAAATTTATAAAAATATTTAGATAAATGAAGGATTATTTTATATTATTGATTTTAATATTGATGCTGATAATGCAAAATATATATTAGTGACAAACATATTCTGTTTATATAAATGTATGAATTATATATTTCATTCGATTTTAATATTTTAAATACTCATTTTTATTAAAATTAAATTTCATGATTTTGAAAAAATTAATTCAGAGATCGCAATTAATAAATAATCTATTCATACATTTTCTAAATCTACGTACATCACACGTTTAACTCCTAAATTTTATTTCATTAACACGTAATTCTAAAAATACGACTTTGAAATTATTATAATATTAATTTATATATGGATATATTTTTTCACCAATACTAATTTTCTGTTTAACTTTCAGATCGAACGCGAGCGCGCTGATTTGAGCGTGCAAGTCATCCAGCTGTCCGAACGTCTCGAAGAGGCGGAGGGTGGCGCCGAATCTCAAGTAAGTCTCAAAACTAATAAAATAGCAATAATTTGATTCATCCTCGATTTCAATATACTCAGATTCACAGATTCTGATTAAATTTCCTTAAATTGGAAATATTAATCGTATCTATTAATATCCTACAGTTCGAGATCAACAAGAAGAGGGACACGGAACTGGCCAAATTGCGCAAACTACTCGAAGATGTTCATCTCGAGAGTGAGGAGACCGCGCATCTTCTGCGTAAAAAACACCAGGAAGTCGTTGTTGATTTCCAAGATCAGATCGATCAACTTTCTAAAGCACGTGCACGGTTAGTAAACTAATTCAAATTATTATTCTTCAATTTTCAAATTTATTTTTACATTATTTAAAGAAAATAGATTCTTCGCTAAAACCCTATACATTAATTCGTACTTTTTTTTTATAAATGCACATTATATAATTTATTTTAATACATTCGTCACATATCATTTGAATATAATATAATTATTCATTCAAGTTTAATATATTTTCAATCTATTTCCAATCCAACTATCACGTCAAACGCAAACATTAACGCGTATTGCACGAACTGCAGATTCGTATCTCTAAAATAATCTCGAGTTACCCAAAAATATACTTTCCCATATTCCTAACTCCTTTTCTATTTCTTGCATCATTTCGACATAAAATCATACCTTCGATCTAATCAAATCTAATCTAAATTAAAATCAAACTTAACCAATATTTTAACCAAAATTCCTCTTCTAAACCGCTATATAAATGGAATATTCCACTGAACTATAATTTCTAAACTCAATCAACTTAAATATTCATTAAAATTAAACATTACTAAGATATAAACAAATAATTTCGTATAAATATTTTTCTATTATAAACATTACTTCTCGTCAATCGAGTTTATTTAAAATAATATTAAATCCCAGCTACGCGATTCGTGGTCGAAACACATGTCGATAGACCGTAGGAAACGCTGGAAATCAGAACACCAATAAATCGTAGTTAATTATATACACCTGTGAAAATAAAATAGCGGCCTCGCGATCCCGCTCTTTGAGGTCAAAGCGCGCGAGCGGCGTGCACAGCGTCAATAAACAGTTCGGCCGGAAGTTCGTGGATTCGTCGAAACCCAGTTTCGTTTCTCGTATATCATGGAATCAATGGTGAAACGCTGTTGAACATGTTACACGGTTCGAAAGGGAATTGGAAAGAAACGAAATGGGAAACAAGGGTGAATCAGAGGATGGCTCGTTAATTATAGCGAGCATCGCGCGGAACGAAAGCGTATTCGAAAATTGCGGGAATTATGCTCGACGATACTGGCACATGGCCAAACAACGAACCTACTCGCACCTGAAATACATGTAGACTCGTTACCCCGGCACTTCTAAACATAACCAAGCGTCCTTTCCGATGTCCCGGCGCCCTGATGCGCGATACGCGTGTTACAAGGACGTCTTCGTTTCGAAAATTCACCGAGCTGTCATCCGTACGTCGTCTATTATCCTCTGCTCTTTCTGCGAGTTACAGAAAGCTTGGATCTTTTCTAAATCTGTTCCTCCTTGTCAGAAGACAGAATAGGGTTATGCGTTATACGTATATATGAGAAAGGGGAGTTGTTTTCTCTTAAACGTTATTATTATTGATATGGATATATCTTTTTCTTTTAATTTCTTGCTAATTTTTGAGGTTTAGATCGAAGGTATTTTTGATCGAGTAAATTTATTTGTTGGAAAGATTTGTGTTATGTAGAGCGAAGGGTTGTTTTTTTAAAAATCTTCCCTTCCTAATTTTTGAGGTTTTTGATGAGAAGTCGATCGATCGAGGATATAAAATGAAAGATTGATTGGAAAATAGTATTTTGTAGCGTACGAAATTTGTTTCTTACTAATTTTTCAGACTTTAGATTCATCTTATAAGAAAGATTGTCTACTAAAGGTATAAAATATTAAGTAAAAGATTGATTGATGTTGATATAATGTTAGATATTTTAAGGAATAACTAAGTCATTAAAATCTTAAATTTCAATATTTCTACGTCAATGATACATAAAAAGGCAAAATCAGTGAAAAATTATAACTCATCTAAGCGATAACTCGTGGAAAATTAAAGTTACTTGTATTTTATGATTCAATAATGCTTTTTTAAATTTTGATAAATAAACGAAAAATCAGAAACGAAGAATCAAATTTTTTCATCAAGATATTTCTCCGATCGCATAAAGTTCGCTTCTTTCGAGCATCTAAAGCTATACAAGTAGAATAGTTGATCAAGAATCCGGTCTGAAATCGGAGACCAACTGAGATTCCGTTCTAAATGTATTTTCCAGCGAAAGCAATTACGACATTTATACGTCATCGGTGTCACGACGAAGCAACAGCTAATTGCCTCTTAATATTTCAACTGACGAAATAGAACAGTCCAGTCACCATTAATAGTGTCTGGAAATAATAAATGAAGGCTAGTTACGACGTTATAAACGTAAAATAGATCTTCTATAAATTTCCGTAAGTTTTCAAAAAAAAAAGCAGAAATTTTATCTTCAATTCTTTCTCGTTTTATATATTTAATTACATCGAAGAAAGGAAAGAAAGAAAAAAAAAGAAAAAATGACAAAAACGTGAACTATTTAGCCTATTTGCATAGTGTTGGAAGAAGCTTCCACCTGTTGGTACGAGAAAGGCGTTTAAAATGTCTTTTAAAATAGCCATACCCTATTTTTCAAGTTGGCTTTGGTCTCTTTTTATCTCTTTATTGCACGACTTTCCATTATTTTCTTATTATTCTCTCACTCCACCTTTAATTTCATACTTTTTCTTCAATTTTTCCATTCGCATTCTTTCTATATCTACCTCGATAAACATATTCTCGATCCCAGTTTATGTATTCTATAAATTCTCTATCCTCGCTACTTTTATTACTTCGATCGCGATCTTCTCTTACGGAACTGTTTCTTTTTTCTCTCGTTGTATTTATACACCCTCCCCACTGCTTTCACTTTCAATCCATAACCTCATTTCCTTACAAATTCCCCGCCTTCCCACTTTCTTCCTTCATTCCTGAATCTTTCTCCTCTTTTTTTTTAATTCTTTTTCTTTCTGTTTTCTTGTCGTTATTTACTTGCATACTCTCACTCGAAAATTGTGGATACTTGTGCAAATTTATAGCTAAAGAAATGAAATTTAAATGGAGACTTATTTAATTTATGAACATTGCAATTGGATACTTTAAATTTCTATTCATTTATTTCCCTTTAGATTCCCAATAATTTGTTGTCAACATCCAACACTTCCCTTATCTATTTTCATTCTACCCCACATATTCAATATTTCTCGTAGATTTTATACATTTCCCCTATTCTATCCTATACAATTTTGCAACTCGATATCTCATAAATACAACAAATATAATAAACAAATGAATTAACATTACTTATCCTCCTCCTCCCTATTTATGTTCTATATACACGTTTGCCTCTTAATTTCCCACAAATATAATTAACAAACGCCAAATATCCTCCACTCATTGTCCATTACTCGTCCTCGCGTTCTCCACAATTCCTCTATCGTTTCCTTCGACTTTCCCATTTACGACTTTCTTCCCCTCTATCCCGATTCCTCCCTCGCTCTGTCTCTCTTTCTCACGTTTTTATTCCCCTACTTACTCCTCCCGCGAGACGCTTTGCTCTCGTACAGCCGCTACTCGGCTTATGACTATTTTTAACCGCGCGAGTCGCGCGGCAATCCACAACCCTGCGTTGCCACGCCATATTAGTACAGGCGACCGGCCCGGATCCCCACTATCCTCGGAATCGGCCGACACCTTACACCCTCTCTCTGCGTTTCGTGTAGGTGGATCACCGATATCGCCGCGATTCGATCCACCCTATCTTTTACATTATATCTCTATCTCCTTTCAACGAATTTTTTTTATTTTTTAAGACTTGAATCGTGTCTCTCTCGTTATTTTGCGAAGCTAAACGTACTATTTCTGAGTTATCTTGAGTTTATTCTTGTGTAATTTTTATTTTAGATAACGAAGATTTTAAACATGAGTTGTATAGAAATAAATAATAGACGACGAGATTTTTTTAATGCTTACAAAAAAAAAAATTAATTTTATTATTATGCTATCTTTGATCGTTTATTATTTTTTAAGGATATAAGAATATTTCAGAAATATATGTAATATGTAATATTTTTATCTTAAATTGAGAAATGTTTTTAATTAATGGAAGAATTTTAATATAGTAGAAGAATAAGTATAGAATAACCTCGGATAATAAAAGATTAATGATTGATGATTTAGACAAATGCAGAAAACATTTGCATCATAGCTCGATACTGTGATTTTATAAGATGTTGTTTTTAAATTTGTTTAGAAGGAAGTTCCAATTGCTGTTTTTATTGGCATTGTTGGAAGATTTATGATGATTGATGCATTATGCAGAATTTTATTGAATTCCTCGTAGTTTCAGATAAATTATTTGTTAAGATGAGAAAAAAAAGAATAGAGATAGAAGAACTAGAGTTCTTTTTAGAGACAAAATAATTAATTTTTAATATAAAGTTTATATTACAATAAATAGAAGAAGAAAATTTTCCTACATTATTGATACTACAATGCCTCATTCATTTTAATTAATTCAGAAATTCCCTCATAAACGTTTTATTTACAATTCCACCCTAATTTCATAAATCTCTATTTATACTTAAAAGTACAAACAACGAACAACGACAAACTATTAATAAAATATTTAAGATACTGTAAATATAATTAAAAATTTTTCTAAGAGTTCTAAAAATTTCTTTTAATTTACAATATTTACAGGGCTGATAAGGAAAAATCAAAGTTCCAACAAGAGGTATATGAACTCCTTGCTCAGCTTGACAATGTCACCAAAGAAAAGCTATTGTCGATAAAGACTGTAGAAAAGCTCGAAGTACATGTAGCTGAACTTAACGTGAAAATTGAAGAATTGAACCGTACCATCATCGACATCACCAATGTTAAAACCAGGATCTCACAGGAAAATATTGAATTGACGAAAGAAGTGCAAGATTTGAAGGTAAATAATTACAAATTGTTGTACTGATTACAAATACAATAGATAAATACTCCCTATGATGTATATACATTAATTTCAACAAAAATTCATCAAGGAATCAAAAAATTTAAAAAACAATAAGATCCACAAATAAAATAATCCAATAATTAACCCATCTCTATATATCTCTATATAATTTTTCTCTAACAATTTATTCCATCATAAATTTTATAGGTTAACATCGAGAACGCTGTTTACCTGAAAACTCAGATCGCAGGTCAACTCGACGATGCTCGTCGTCGTCTCGAGGATGAGGAACGTCGTCGTTCATTGGTTGAGGCCTCCTTACATCAAGTATATATTCTTTTGATTCCATGTATTATCGTAAAAATAATGCGTGCAATAATTTAAACGATTGTCAACAGGTTGAATCGGAATTGGAATCTGTTCGTATTCAATTGGAAGAAGAATCTGAGGCACGTTTGGACATTGAACGTCAATTGGTCAAAGCCAATGGTGAAGTGCAAGTTTGGAGATCTAAATATGAAACCGAAGCTAATGCTCGTGCCGAAGAGGTAATTGAAGAAAAGAGATATTAAATCTATAAAACTAATCAGTTATTATTATATATTCAATTACTATATCAAAATAGAATTTAATTACTCATAATAAGCAATAAAAACTACTTTATATATCAAGCATACATTAAAATTAATAATATATAAAGATGACAATATGAAACTTTGACTAAGTTTTGAAACGTCTGAATTCTACAGGTAGAGGAGTTGCGTCGCAAGTACAGTGCTCGCATTCAAGAACAGGAAGAGCAGATTGAAACTCTGCTCGTCAAGATCAACAATCTCGAGAAGCAAAAATCTCGTCTCCAATCTGAAGTAGAAGTGTTGATCATCGATTTGGAAAAGGTATAATTTCATACTATGATTATAATTACTGCGTGTACTAATTTCTTAAATTGTTTAACGAGCACTGCCAAAAATATTAATTTTTGAAGAAAACAGTAAACTTGAGATAAATATATTAGATTATGCGAAACTTTTTTTGAAATAAATTTTAATTAACAATTTTCTTATCTATTTGGCAACTGTGGAATATATATAATAATCGATCTGGTAAGAATTCAGAGTTTATAATATGCAATGTATGAGCTACGATATATTTCAATTTTCACATTTAATTCTTAAGGCAAATGGAACAGCTCGCGAACTGCAGAAACGCGTGGAACAATTAGAGAAGATCAATGTCGAACTCAAAGCTCGTTTGGATGAAAGCATGGCAATGTATGAACAAAGCCAGCGTGATCTCCGCAACAAACAACAGGAACTTCAGCGTTGCAACGCTGAACTCGACAAAACTCGCGAGTTGAAAGATCAACTGGCTCGTGAAAACAAGAAATTGGGAGGTAAGCGATTTTATAAGAGATAATTATAAATAATCTTACTTTTACGTAAATACACGAATCCTTACTAATACTTAACTCGTTATTTGTTTTTCCAAATTGAATAAAATATTATGAACGAGATTATAGAAATAGTTTTATAATGATTGTTGTATGATTTTTCCAGATGACTTGAACGATGCTAAAAATCAATTATCTGACATGAATCGTAGACTGCACGAATTGGAACTTGAACTCCGCCGATTGGAGAACGAACGCGAAGAACTTGCTGCTGCCTATAAAGAAGCCGAAGCAGTAAGTGAAACTATATTTATCGTAATATTTTTATATTCCTAATCTTCAATTCTATCTTGAATTTATTGAATTTGTGTGTAAAATTTATTTACTACGTGAATTTAATCTCATAATTATTAAAAATAATTTCGTAATACTCCTAAGATCTTCAAATTTATTTCAAATATGTCTAAACCTGTCATACTAATACAACGATATTTTCAAATTAATTATTTCCAAGAACAATATGGAATATAATATAGAATTGTTTATAAAATAAGTTAAATCGATTACAGGGACGTAAAATTGAAGAACAACGCTCGCAGAGATTGTCTGCCGAATTGACTCAACTTCGTCACGATTACGAACGTCGTCTGACTGAGAAAGATGAAGAAATCGAAATCATTCGGTAAGTACATTCAATTGTTTGCGTTATGCTTATTCTTATTTTATTTAATTAATATTATCGTAATTTGTAATGCAATAATTTCTAATTTCCTAATATTAAAACCTAAATCTGAATTATTATTAAGATTTACGGTGAAAATAGTTTCCAGGTGATACGTTTAATAATATAATGATGTTTAACGATTGCAATTATAATTATAATATCCATTTATTCTAAATTTAACCGAGATTTATAAATAATTAATCAATTATTACAAGACTTATTTTCAATACTTTTCTCTCGTATATTTATATTGACCGATTAATGGACGATACCTCTTTTTTTTCTATTGCTTTTTCCGAGAAACAATTTGGCTTAGGTGAAGCCAAAACTTAAATGAACAGACATCTAGAATGTGGCTATTTCTATTCAACGAATATGGCTATTTGTACAAGGCTATTTCTATTCGATGAAATCGAATATTTCCTCAAGTCACATAAATCAAACACTTTTGACAAAGTAGTTCTATTTGCAGTTTTACGTCAACTGTTAGTATTTAACATCTTATAAAAATTTAATATCACAAAACTGAAATTAATGAACTCCATGAAAAAAATCCAAGATATAAAAAAACAATATAAAATTCCTATAAACTAAACTTCCTATAAACTATAAACATCCTATTATTTATTTTATTCTAAAAATCACGATCTATTAATATTTACATACAATGATCTTTCGATTCATATTGAAATTACGTAAGCGTTATAAAAAATTTATAATTCAACATTCCACATTTAAAACGATTGAAAATCCAAAGAAAAAAATCTATAAAAGAGAGCACGAATTTTTAAAATTTATTACTGATGAAATTAATTTTATTTCCGGTACGATCATCGCGTGATGACGTCTAGCTATTAATAAAGACAGCTAATTTTATCATTGATTGGTCATATCGATTAATCACCCAAAGTATCTCAGTGTCTCATCGGTCGAACGTTCAAGGGAATGTCCTGTGATCTATATATTTATTTATACGGAAGAGTAAATAAAAAATCACGGATTACACGCGTGATCGAACGCGAATACTTTTATTTTTCTTGGCTTAAGTCTCTTTGAAACTTATATTTGATATCAAATGATCGATATATTCTACTTTTTACTATGAAACTCACGTGCTACAAAGAAAGAAATAATATTTTTCTTATTATTATCTTATTATTATCTTCTAATATATAATCTAATGATATATTCTTATTATTGTCTTATAAAAAACAAAATAATATTTATAAAAAAATGATTGTATAATTATATTTGAAAATATGAAAATATGAAATCATTAAAAATAACAAAATATTGTAGTGAAGAAAGAAATGTTAAAATCTATGTAAAAATGCTATGAGAAATAAGACAGAAAAATGATTAAAACTAACATATCCTTTTATTTTTATTTGTAAAATAATTTGCAAAAAATATGAATTTTATCATCTAATTATTCTAAAAAATATTTCTTTAAAAAGATTATTGATAAAACTTTTAATTATAAAATAATGATTTATAATAAACATATACCTATATTATCTATCTATATTATTGAATAAATATAAATAACAAAAAATATATATATTACATTTTTAAAGAAATAATATCATTATTACTGCAACTTTTAATTGAAAAGAATACCACATTACTTCCATAAGAAAATCAACGAAATATGAAACGAAATCTTAAACAATGTCGTCACGTTTTGGGTCAATAATTGAGCTGAATATCGCATGCACAAACAGTGCGCAATCCTACTATTAATAAACGTCGTTCAACACCGATCAGTCACGATCTAATTATTAGTCGAGAGGTGCTGATTGGCCGTTCCCAATGTAGCAATCATAAGAAAAAGCTACAAAAGATAGCATCGCGTTTGACCGGCCCAATTTTTCTTAACCGTTTCGTTGCAAGTGTCACCTCCGATTGTACGACTATGAAAGACACGTGAGTAAAATATCTACGAATTTCCCACAACGAGGAAATCCTATATCTAACACCCTTAGCTCGAAGTACAACATGCAATCCTTTTTATTCAAGGTAGATGTTGGATGAAACATTAACAATACCCACACAAAAAATTTATATCCCTCAAAGTAAAAATTTCGAAGAAATTTAGAAGGAATTTATCGGTGGTCAATATTTCCTAAAGAAGATCCATATTTCTATTATCATAATAAGACAGAACTGAGAAAAAGAAAAATCGAAATACATTATTATACGAAAAATTATTTCATTCGTAAAAAAAGAGTCAAAAATTTCAGTGCAGAGAACAATACATCTCTGCCAAAAACCAAAAATTCTCGCAAAAAAATCTACTTAAAGAAAATAATAAAAAAAAAAACCAACGAATCTAAAAACTAAAGTTTAGAAAAATAAGAAGGAAAAATGGCAAGCTACATGCCCCCGTTGCACGTTCCCTTGGAGACAAAATGGAAGCATTGGCCCACTTATATCTACGATAAGAACTACGGTTATGGGATCAATTACTATCAACCGTTGCTGGATCACATCGATCGTGAAGGTCGACCCTCGTCGTTACCAAGATATCGCAGGAGATCGGAACCACCGGAATTACCATGGTCGGATGGAAGGCTTTTATGGGAGGACAAACCCGTGGAACCGTATTCGAGACACGAACTGATCAAGCGGGCAATCGACGCGGAAGACGAGGCCAGGGATCATCTAACCCATTTCAAGGTACGAATCGAGATAGGAGAGCGAAAGTCGGGACAGAGTCGAGCGTGGAAAAGCAGTTAGACGCCACCACGACTGCTTGACCTTTTCCTCCGCTAAATTTGGCGCCACGAAAGGGGCTGTTCCAATATGAACGCTCTTTGTACGAAAACGGATGCCTCGCGAGACTGTTGTCGGCTTTTGGACGGATCTTTGTCGGTCGAATGTAGAAATTCGAGAGGAAAGTCATGATCGCTCTGAGAATCGATCTTATTATCTTGACTATACTATACTATACGTAATTTTGAAATATATCTCAAAATATGTTTATCATTATAACATATTGTAATAATAAATAATATCATTACGACAATGTAATAATATCAATACATCATCTATTATTTTAACGTATTGAAGATGAAGAAAATTGAATTATATCTACAAATATTTATATTGCAAAATATCCATAAAATTTCTAATTGATTTATATATAATAAATTTCTTATTAAATGGAACTTTGGTTTGAAATTGATAAAATGAAATTTAAAGATCGAAAAGTTTTGGTTAAATTTTCTTGATATTTTTTAAAAGGATGTTAGACAATGCAAATAAAGAATTTAAAATAAAATAAATGGCAATGAAAGTTAATTTATTTTCGGATATTAAGATATCTATGAGTGTTGCAAATTTATAATTTAAGTTAATTTTATCTTATTATGAAATTTGTTAACATCCTTAACGTCCAACGATTAAAAAATTAATATTTTTAAAATGTTAAGCAATATTTATTTCAATTTAAATTCATAAAGTTATTTTATTGTTTTATTTATCCAATCTGAAGCTAAAAATAAAAAATCAATTTTCGCCTAATATCTTTACTTAAAAATATATATATAATTTATACATATATATAATATATCTTTGATATAAAATATTAATTTCATGATGCTACTTTCCTTAAATTTAAAACATTAAAATTTTTATAGTCAGGAATTTTCTGATTAATATTCTGATTAATTATAAAATTAGCCTATTTTTCATCTAATAAAAAATTATCTAATTAAAAAATTATATATTATTAATGAAATGATTTAATTTTATAAAAAGGAATATAAACATAATGAGATAATTTAAAAAAAAATATATTGAAATTCATTTGATGAATATAAAAGTTATATTTAATAATTATAAATTTTATGGATATTTTGCAATATAAATATTTGTAGATAGAATTTAATTTCCTCAATATATCTTCGAATTGTTAAAATAAAAATGAAGATCTATTGTAATAATATACTATTAATACAATATGTTGTAATGATAATACATATTTTCAAAATTATATATAATCAAGTTAACAATTGGCACTATCTGTGAAATAAATAAAATTATTGTTTTTCTGCCATTATTTCCAAACACACGAGTTAATATTAAAATTTTTTTTTATAATTAATTTCTTCAACAATACATCTATTTTTCAGCTTAAAAATAATAATATCATTAAAAATAGATGAAACTCTAAGGAGTATAATTTACTATATTCTATACATGTCGAAACAAGCTTCCTCGTTACTATTTTAAATTCTTATTGTTAATATCCAAAAATAAATTACTTATACTTATATTCAAGCAATATCAAAATATAATCTCTTATAAAATGAATCCAAAATGATAAAAAATTTTAAAAAATAAACGGAAAAATAAAATTCTTCCCATTGGTATTAAAAAATACCAATCGGAAATATTTCTCGAAGCATAGAATCATTTCGAAACACGAATCGATCAGAGCCGATCAAACTTTCCAAGACAATTCTATAATCCGCTCCAATAACCCGTGACGCTCAATGATCGCCCCACTGTCACCGAATCTTAATTTAACACTGCAGCCATTGGCAGTGAGTCTCCGGCGTAAAACGAAATCGGTTGCGTTTTAGAAAGCGGGAATTCCTAAATCTCATTGTTATTAATACCGTCCAACAGTCTGAATCCGAATAGATTCAAAATCGGCGCGGAAGGAAACAAAAATATCCCCCGGAAGCGATCATCTGGCACCCCTCCTTCCCTCCGGTCCCTTCCCCAGCCCCCTCGAATCCTCCTCGGCTAGAATGGAAGTAACAGAGACAAATCGGGACGCAACTCACGAGGGTGCCAAGTCTCAAGGCGCGTACATCGAAAAATCCATCTCACGTCCCGTGTGTCCCGGGGCTGGTAATCTAGCAGTCCGCTCGGATTGGCAGTCGTTCTCGAGTCTTTAGAGAGAGTCTATCGGGAGTGTGCATCGGTCACTTTCGAATTCTGGACCGCTGCGGCTAAGTTTAGGTCGAGCCTTCGAATCACGGAACGATCTTAAAGGGAAGGGTCGCATTCGCGAGAATTTCGTCGCTTTCGCTCTCCATCGCACAATTCGCCGTCCATCTTGGAGTGTCCAACGCGGGGGATTGACTCGCCACTTTCGCCTTCCCAAAGATAGCGAATCGGTCGGACTTCAGTTTGGCCAAAACTGCGCAAGCCAGCCACGTGACCAGAGAGGTGTTTCCGCGGAAATTGGAGGAGATCAAGTTGAAACCGTTACCTCTGCTCGTTGAGAGTGCTCGCGCCAAGGCTAGGGCTAGACAACTGCAGCGTGAAATGGCAGACATCGATTTCCAATCTCTGAGAGACGCTCGAACCCTCTCCGAGGTAGAGAACGCTTTGGAATTTGGGAAAAGTCTTCGAGGAAAATCGGCGAGAGCGATCGGATTCCATTTGACGGCCGAGGCTTATAAAAATTTGAACAGGAGTAAGGAATTGGCCGATATCAGAAAATATCAGAAGGAGTGTGCCTCCTCGAGTTATTGCTGGGATACCAGGGAACATTTGAGGCACATAGAGGAGAGAACGAGGAATCTACTCGACGAGGACAGGCTCGCCGAACCATTGGACAGCCTGAGCAGGGAGCTGAAAGGATACGAGGAGAAGTCGAGCAGCTACTTCCTGGACAAGAGGTATCGACACCCGACCAGACCGAGACGATTGTACGGATGCCTGGGAATCAGGCCCGCTTAAAAGGATGGAAATTCTAGTAGATTAGATACCTAGCCGTGTGGGTAAGAGTAATGTGACACGGACCAATGGAAAGAATAAACAATAAATATGAGAGAATCGATTGAACTGTTTGATCCTCGGAAGTTTGTAGATTAGACGAGAAATTCCTATGAATAATGCAACTAGTTCGAGAAGAAAATCTTTAGATTAGATTCTTTAGAATTTTTTTTTCCGATTCGTTGTTCTTTTTTATAGAATTTTCGATAAAATTTTGCTTAGAATATCTGCAATTTTCATTTCCTTATGCACTTTTGCGTAGAACAGATCATTTTGTTTTCAAATTTTATGATTTTTACTTTTGATTTTCATTCAAGTTGGACGATTTTTAAATTTTATTTAGAACTCTAAAATTCTACTCTAAATTATATACTGAAATAATCATCATTTTTCTCCAAGCATCGAATGAGAAACTTCGAAATATATATAATTAAACGCATTTTCCTTGTTACGTAAATACACTTTCCACTTGTGATAATACAGATGTTTATGCCATCCGTTGCCAAACTAACCATGCATCGAAACATCCAAGCTAACCCTGTATCGAAATAGGCAAAGCACGAAAAATACCTCGGTAATCTAACACTCGTTTCATTACTAAATACGTTACTGGTAAAATGTCAAATATCTCTAAACGTGTTAACCTTGAATGCTCAACGAGAGGATCGCTCCTCGCAAGACAAATAATACCAACGAACAAAAAGGTGTGGTATCTTTCGACGATTTGGAAAATCTTGGTGTTGTCACCTGGAAACAATAATACACCGTTGTGAAACCTTTTAAAAACGATTGAACCGGGTATTCATCATACGGTATCTTTATACGAAATGAAATAAATTAGCAAACAGACAAGTATCGAGATCGAGCAGCTGAACGCACGCGTGGTCGAGGCGGAGACGAAATTGAAGACCGAGGTGCAGCGCGTGAAGAAGAAGTTACAGATCCAGATCACCGAATTGGAACTGTCTCTGGACGTTGCGAACAAGAACAACATCGATTTGCAGAAGACCATTAAGAAGCAATCGCTCACTTTGACCGTAAGTTGATTATATATTTTCGTTATTTCATCGCCCATCTTACAGATACAAAATAAAATTAGAAAATAACTAACATTTTTGCTCCTCTATACTTATTGCTATACTGCTATATATTATTACTATATTAAGAATCGATATCGTATTAAGACTAATGACTAAGTGTCTTCTACGATCTAAGTTTATTTCTATAAGTAGATAAAAGTTTCATCAGGCTAATAAAACTGTTCGTGAGATATATTTTATTCTAATAAAATAGATAAGATCAAAAATATTGAATATTCGATTTAAAAGAGGATGCGTTCTTCATAATTTATAATACCTAAATGAATTTCATTAAAAATATACTTTTTAACATTCTTTTTGCCTAAAAAAAAAAGGAAGAAAAATATCGAAATTTCACGTATAACTATCCTCTCTAATAAGAAAATATCGAAATTTTACACGAATCGATACAATTAGTCACTTTTTCTAATTATTCTCTAATTTTAATGATTATTTGTTAAGCTAAACAAGTGCCATCAATTCAATTGCCATTTTCTTCGCGTACAATCAATGCAGTTGATATATTTTTAATTAAATATTTTTGAATGTATGTGTGTTTATATCACTTTTGAAGTTCTGCCAAAATGATTGATTTCTAATTCGATACATAGGTCTATCACCCACCTGTGAATAATGACACCCTATCGAAAACTTGCGAATCATCCAAATATGGGTGACAGGTGGCAATCGGAAAAGATTGACAGTTTGGCAAGGAATTATGAATTTGAAACATTGTTTTGTAGGAACTCCAAGCCCACTACGATGAAGTTCAACGCCAACTACAGGTTACTCTGGACCAATTAGGCATCAGTCAACGGCGCTTGCAATCATTGACAGCCGAGCTCGAGGAAGTGCGCGGCAATTACGATTCTGTGAGTTTAATTTATTAGAAAAATTTAACATTTCGTTGTTTAATGTGATATTTTGATAATTTCCTAATATGAAAAGTATTACGATAATCTTATATCATATTTCGTTATTATCATTATTTCATTGTAAATATAACGCAATACTAAATCATACACTTTCGCTATCAATTTATCGATTTGTAGATCATTATAAATTATTTTCATCTCTTTTTGCATTGTTAAATTCAAATTCTTTTTCTATCTCTTCTAATTTCATATTTTTTAACACGATTTAACTTTTCTATTATTTAATTTTTCTATATTTTCTATTCTTTTTATTATTTCTTTGACAAAGAACATTATCTCTTTAAACTAAATAGTATAGGAAAGTAAATTAACACTGAATAAATGCAAAAGAACGAAACAACAGACTTTTACACCGTTTAAGTTTCAATGGCCAATTGATTTTAGACAGGCTAAA
Source organism: Apis cerana (assembly GCF_029169275.1). Classification (NCBI taxonomy): domain Eukaryota; kingdom Metazoa; phylum Arthropoda; class Insecta; order Hymenoptera; family Apidae; genus Apis; species Apis cerana. The sequence continues at coordinate 4,550,567 of NC_083857.1, forward strand.
AATACTTTGAACGATCACGTTGAACGGTAACTTTAAATATTTTAATCAATGGAACAAAATTTTTTATTGACTTTTTGTTCTATTTATTCTATTTTTAAATCCTGTAGTCGGCATTGAAAATTAAAAAAAAAATTTTAAATTATTCTAAAATCAACCTATTAATCTTTTTCAATAATTAAATTCTAAACTTTCCTAATTCAATTTTCACGAAGTGAAGATAATTCATCAAATATATTTTTTGCAGAAATATTTTCTAATTTCAATAAGAAATAAATTCTCAAATTAATATCATGAAAAAAAAACAATCTAAGGCCAGATGCAGATCAATGATGCAATCGTTAGGATTTTGCATCTATGATGCCGAACGATTCGACAGATTTATATTTCTAATGATGCAATGCACATAGCGTGCGACCTCGCTGTCATAAATATAAAATTATCGAATTGCACTACGTCTCACATTTAAAATATAAGACGTAATTACAACATATACGAATCTAAAATTAAAGTTATATCAATGACAAATCGATCGAATTTTATCTTATTATTTATGTTCTCATCTATAAACATAATTTATTCTTTTCTTCCATCTTCATCCTTATATCCAAAAGAGTAATTTCTTCAACAAAACTGTTTCTTTCAATTCAAGGAAGAACCTATCTATTTATTCTTTTAATTTAAATCCTAGCAATTTTTCATTTTTCAAGACATATCTTTTACTCGTTAAATAAAGTTAAAAAACTCTATTTCAAATAGCCGTTATTAATATTACTAACGATTTCTCACGTTAATTTTTAAAGGCCCTCCGTGCAAAGAGAACTGTCGAGCAACAATACGAGGAATCGGTTAGCCGTATCAACGAGCTAACCACTATAAACGCGAATATCGTCACATCAAAAGCGAAACTTGAACAAGAACTATCTACCCTGGCTGGCGATTACGAGGAAGTGACTAAGGAGCTGAGAGTGAGCGACGAGAGATACCAACGGGTACAAACTGAACTGAAACATACCGTCGAGATTTTGCACGAGGAACAAGAGCGTATCGTAAAGATCGAGGCCATTAAGAAATCCCTCGAAATCGAAGTGAAAAACCTATCAGTGAGGTTGGAGGAAGTCGAAGCAAATGCTATCGTTGGTGGTAAGCGTATCATCAGCAAACTCGAGGCTAGGGTGAGTTTCAATTTCTTTTCGTTTTTATTATTATCATTATTATTATAATATCATATCGCGTTATCAAATCTATTACTATTTCCACTAGATTTAATTAAAAAATGTAAGAAATAATGTTTTTTAAACGAACTATCTAGATATAAGCAAAGTACTAATGACGATAAAAGAGGGAAGTTTTATGAATAAAAATTCATAAAACGAAGAATTTTGCAACAGATGTTCAATTTTTCATCGTATAAATTCTTAATATTTCTCGAAGAAGTTCTATTGTATAAGTAAACAATATAATACTCCCTCAGATTTTCTTTCAATTGTTTATTAATTATATTAATTCATTCGAAATTATCATTTCATCGACGTATAACATTTTTCTCACAGATTCGCGATTTGGAGTTAGAACTCGACGAAGAGAAGCGCCGACACTCCGAAACCGTGAAGATTCTTCGCAAGAAAGAACGCAACATCAAGGAGGTGATGATTCAGGTTGAAGAGGATGCGAAGAACATTGCATTGTTGCAAGAATCGTTGGACAAAGCATCCCAAAAAGTGAATCTCTACAAGAGGCAATTGCAAGAGCAAGAGGGCATGTCTCAACAGAGCGTGACCAGGGTCCGCCGATTCCAAAGAGAACTGGAAGCTGCTGAAGACCGAGCTGACACGGCTGAAAGCAATTTGACTCTGATCCGTGCAAAACACCGCAGTTTCGTCACCACATCTAGCGTGCCCGGTTCTCAGGTGTACCTCGTCCAGGAGACGAGGTCTGACCTGTAAAAACGCCACCACCATCGACACTCCACCCTTCGCCACTTCGAACGTCACCTTGTCGTCTTTAGAAACGTACGTCTGATTAATTTAATTAATCGTGATGGAAATTTGCTCTCAAAAGCATTAGCACTATATAACTTACAACATCCACTATACAAATTCTAATTTATCTCTTTGATAAATAAAATATATTCTACAGACATACTACATTTATTATTATTCAGATGAACAATTATATATTATTTTATCATTTTATTATTTAATTCCTCCTTCAGTCATTAAAATTTTTCGGATTAAGAGGTTTAAGATAAATGTAAAATTAAACTTACGAACCAATGATATTAATTGATAAAAATAACAATAAAGCTCATATCTTTTTTTTTACGAATATGTACAGGTGTAACGAGCAAACGACGAAAAAAAGGAAGAGCCTCGATATATCATCATGAATTGAAAAGATCGAGGAGAGTTTTCAACGGGCTAGATAGAGAAAAAAAAATAACAAAGAAAAAAAAGAAGAACGCCAAAGATGTATCATCTTAATTTAATTTTTACTATGAGAAAACTCAACGACCCGTCGAAAATTCAAAATATTTGGCCAACGAAACGCGGTACCCGTCGCAACGAACCAAACAAATGCAAAAAGGCATCATGAAAAAAGAATCATCGCGAAGCACAAAAATATCATCGCTATTTGAATAAATAGATTTAAAAATTTAAAATGTGAAAAAAATTATATATATATATATTTATATATATATATATATATATATTTATATATATATATATACATACACATATTATATAATATATACAAGCAAAAGAGAAATCGACAACGATTCGTTATATCTTCCTTATTATCTATTATGTCAGCATCACGAAGCGTAAGGAGTGGAAAAATAAATAAACAAGGAAAAATATAAAAGAAAATAAAAAAAAGAACGCGATGTAGATTCAACTATTTTTCTGTCTCTCTCTTTCTCCTTACGCCTCTTTGATCGCGCGTGTCGCACTTGTATTTAAATGGATTAACTTTAATTCTTCTATTATTATATTATAGATAGGTATTATTGCCCATACACACAACTCTCACTGTACGACATACACGATAACCTGTGTCAAACAATAATTTAATAAATAAACTGAAACACGTACGTACGAAGCAGATGGAATACATTTTCTCCCATAATTTGGAAGGTGAAGAATAAATACTAATACCAATATTATATTCCTGTAACATACCTATAGAAAATCACCGATTTTTTTTGTAATTTTTCATCTCTTTTTTAACTATTATAATTCTCTTTCAATTTTTCCTTTTTTCTTTTCTATTAATATTTTCCATGTCGATAGCCAACGATAACCCTTTCAAAGTTCAATATTTTTGAAAGATAAAATATTGTATAAAACATCGTGTTTATATTATTAATAATATCGTAATACTGTGACTAACGAATCGTATGTTTAACTCCGAATGAAGTTATAATAAGCTATAACTATATTTATAAAGAACAAATATCTTATTTATTATTTTATAACTATATAATAGATTTTAAAAATCTAAATTATCCATGGAAGGCTAAATGCAATGATGTGTCTAAAATATAACACAGATCACTGTGCCTAACAAAGAGTATAAAACTATATTTGTAAATTCAGAATAAATTGTTATTACTTACATTTACATTAATGCATTTATCCCCTAAATATTGACTACTTTTATTCATAAAAGCATTACAAATAAAAATTAATTTATTTTACTTGACATTTTATTTGAATGAAGAAACTTCTGAGATTTCAAAATTATCTATCTCTACTTTTTCAAACAAAATTATTGATGCGTTCATTTTCTATTCAAAATAAATTATCAACATAAATATATCTATAACTGAAAATATCCATGATATTATTTCGAATTGCAATACGAAAAAATTCTGAAAACAAATTTAGAAATTTGGAATGAAAACTACTGTATAATAAGAAAAAATGAGACAGGGTGAAGTATAACATAAATATACAAATATATATAAAATAAATAAAATATATATAATTATTCTCATGAAAACCACACTTTTCTCTTACAGAAAAAACGAAATAAAAATAGAAACAAAAAAAAATCAAATATCTCCCAATTACAAAACAAAACTCACATTAAAGAAGAATAAAAATAGACTGATAAAAAGTGACAAAATTAATATTATTTATTTTTATAATGAACACATGCTAAAACTATTAACACATAACGTATAGTATACATATCATCCTACAACTCAAATATCACATTGATCAGTATTTCCTTACTATTTCAGAATTATAATAAAATATACTGTAATGTAAAATTATGAAATAATTAATTATACAATTAAATACTAAAACTGACATGAAATTGACATTAAAATAGAATTTTAATATGATCGACAAGGTACACGATACATATGATAACCTCATGATTTCATTCTGAAATACCGATCACTAAAAAAATAAACATTTTCTATACTCTCTAAAATGATAACTTATTAATATATACACATATAAATATATCAAATAAGATGCAAACCAAGAGAAAAATTAGAGAACTAAATATCACATTGTAAAATATATTTCGAATTAATAATGAGAGTTCCAAAAAACTATAATATGATAGATCATAATTTTTTAAACATCAAAATAAAAATATTACTTTATATATAATACAAATAATACATAAAAAAAAATGGAACGCAGCCAATTAGCTCATATTATTTACTATAAAATTTATACTTGTATACAAAATAAGATACAAAAATAAATTATGTAGTAAATAATAATGATTTCCAGGTCTCACCAACTTGGAGGTTGCTGCGAATTGGAGACCCACCCTATCCGCACGGTCCCATCCACCCTCCATTATGCAAAAATTTATTAAAATCAATGATAAATATTCCTTTTGATGTAAATTTGCAAAACGTTCAATCCACGAACATTGTACAAAACAAACAGCAAAAGGAATCTCAAGGAAAACCGAGAAGCTAAATCTGAAAGTAAAAATTGAATTAAGCCTTAATTCTATGCAACAAATCTACATGAAATTTGAAAAATGAAAAACAATACACTACTTCATATATATATATATATCAATATTTTATATTATTATGAGTATAAATATATAAAATATTAATATATATTACAAAGTTTGAAAACAAAAAAAAAATGAAATGCATTTCACAGAGAATTTTACTTATTCTATTAACCATCATCATTTTTAATATCAATCACCATTACCAAGCATTACCAAGCATTATTAAGCATACAATTGCAAATATATTCTATTTTCTACAGCAACAATTCTACAGCAATCTACTTCCTATTTTTTTTAAATTTTTCAATATAAAAATTTCAATACATCAACTTAGAAATATCCAAATCGTAAACGTGATTTAATACAATCCTTAAGGAAACTTAATCTATAATCTTCAAGATCAAATTTTATAATTTTATAAAATAAAATTTGTTTCCAATTCATATCAGACTCACACCCTGTCACACCATCCCTACCTACATAGAATTTAATATTACAAAATTCAATTATACCTTTCCAATTCATTATAGATTCACACCCTATCACACCATCCCTACCTATCCACAGAATTTAATAAAATATAATACTTATACCTTCCTAATTCATTACAGACTCACACCTTATCACACTATCCTTATCAACACAGAATCTAAATGGATTTCTCTTTATTCTAAAGGAACTACCTAACAGTATGAAAATCTATCTAAAAGATTTGTTTAGGGGCCCCTTCTACTTAAAAATAAACATAACCGAAAAAGAGAAAGAAACATTATATAAAATATGATGAGTGATGATTGATTGATTTTATCAGTAGGTCCTGAAACAAATAAAATTCTAAATAATTAGTAAAATAACATATAAATATTTATTAATCGATGATACAAAATTTTCTTGAAATAGAATTGATATATCTGAAACAAAATAAAATAAAGAATTAGCATAAGTATAAAAAATATTTCAAAATATTGTAATTTCTTAAAAATTAAAAATAAAATAATGGTATGAAAAATGATAAATATAATGAACATTCACCATTATTCAAGAAATTTCATAAAAATAATTTTAATTCATATTTTAATGATTAAGTCTTCATCAAAGAGAAAAACAAATATTGCAAATATTAGCAATATTTTCTGCAGCAAACGCAGAAAATATAATGTGATAAGGGATGCTGAAAAAGAAAAGAATGTAGTAGCCAGAAGGACTACTAAAATAAAAATATCTTCCACTCGATATGAATCGAACAACAAACCGCGAGTGGAATATTCATTTTGTATCGCAACACTAAAACAATAAAATAATATATTTTTTTATAAAATAAGAAATTTTTTAAATCAACGCGATGAGTGCTTTCTTATACTTGCAATATTAAATAATTTATATTTATTAAAAAAATATATATAAAAAAGACATGGAAAATTCCCGAAAACAATCAATTATTTACGCAACGTTACTCTACGCACTCAAATTTAAACAACGCAACACTAATAAAGAATGATTAAAAAAAAATCCAATGATTTCCTTAGTGACTGCCATTGTACAATCACCCTTGTAGCTTATTTAGCCACTTAAGGTGATTCAGGAACAGGAACGTTGAGTTCTTCCACAATTCCAGTGAAAGAAATTTGGGCATTCAATATTCGCAACACTACTTGAACAAACGCGATTATTTATCAACGCAACGCTATATTTTAAAACAAACTCAATCGAAATCGTTAATTTTATTTATTAAAAAGCTATTACTGATTAGAAATGAAGGATCACAAAGATATAAATTATACTTTATACATAAAAACAATTTATAACAAAATCGCGATATCTTATAATTTACTAATGCAAACGCGATTCTCATTTTGACGCAACACTAATGCAAACGCGATTCTCATCTTAACGCAACACTAATGCAAACGCGATTCTCATTTTAACGCAACACTAATGCAAACGCGATTCTCATTTTAACGCAACATATGTAATAAAGGAGTCTAATTCAACCCGTTATTAATCAATCGCAACACTAATAAAAAACGCGATGCCCATGATGACTGGATCTTAATGATGGGCCGGCATGCAAACGGCCAGACGATACAACAACAATTACTACATATTACTAAAACGAGCACAGTGACAAAATAGTAACAATGACTTCCCATTCTTTGGACTCAGAAACAAGAACCAAAAAATGAGAAGCCATTCGTTGCAGCCCTCTTCGTGACAGTTTGTCGGGCCTCTTCGGTCTTCCTCCTTCGGGCGCAATGCCCGCTGAAACTTAAATCTAGGCTCGAGATTCGCTAATCGTAAGTCAAAGAAAAAAAAGAAAAAAAAAAGTCTAAATCGCGGAAACTAAGTGCACATGAACGATTAACGATCGTAATGATCGTCCATCGTACGCGTGCAGAATCTCGAGCTCAACGTTCGTTTCGAAATATTTCGCGACCACGACCGCGGAAATTCGAAAAATCGATGAGCAAAGCCAAAAACGAGTGGCATGCTCCACTCGTTTCAACCGGCTTCACTCTCGATTCTTCAAATTTTATTCCCTGAAACAGATTGTCACGCGAAAAGCGCGCCTACCCGATCAGAGACTGTGACAACCTGCCCGGCCCTACCTACTTACAATTAACATACACACCAGAAAGTATACTACCTATCCTACCTATCCCTATATTTAAAAAATAGCAAAACAGGCACACCAACACACTCATTCAACGATTCTCACGCATAATACTCGGGCGCAAAATCCTACACTAGGAAAACGTCCCGGGACGCCTCCGACACCCGAGCTTGGCATACAACTTGCACACTCTAACTTTACGTACCATTTTCCTGAAATCGATTGACGATGACTAGCGATCATTGCGTGAAATGTCATGAAAATATGCGTATATTTCAATTTTAATTATTAATATTTGTTAACAAAAGAATATGCCTTTTACGGTCATCAAATTTGTTATATTTGAAAATAAAGAAATCTAATATCGTTGATGACAAGTTATTGTAACGAGATTAATCATAAATATGTTAAATATTTCGAGTTATATAGAATAACATATTAAACGACGCAATTCCACAGCCTAACCACACACACAAAATGCGGAAAATACGTCGTGCACGATACACTAACGCATCGTCAATCGCTAAAAAATTTTTATTAGCTTATGAACTAAAATCATCATGCCCTTCGCCTCTCTCTCACCCAAGTAACACCTGGGCACGTGAGTGAGATCCTGGCAAAGAACACGGAAAGGGTTAAACCTGAAAATCCTGAGCTAAAAAAAATTATTAGTATATCTTCTAACGGACTAATGTTTTCTCATTTTAGATTCGCTCATTTTATTTCAAATTTTAATAAATTCTCTTTGTAAATTTTATGAATTCTTATTAATTTTATAAAGCAAAAATATTGAAATAATAAAGAAGAAATTTATTTTTGATATATTATTGAATTTATTATATTAAATTTACGTATGACAATTAAGAAATAATAGAAAATAATTGACTCTAAAAAGAATTTGAATGAAAATAACCTCAGGTGATCTCTTTATCAAAACATGGTTTCGAAAACATAAATCTAGTACAAAAAATTCTTGTTTAGATTCAGAAATCTACCTGTCGCGAAGTATCTTCTTGCACATAATATTTCACATACATTCTTTTACGGAGAAAATAAATATTTTTACATTTAGAATCATACTTAAATTTATAACAAAATCATTATAATTAAATATTACGATGAAATCGAAAATAAAATCATAAATATAAATTGTTTATTATCATATCGATAACCATATCATAACGTTAATATGCACTATCAATTGTATTGTACAATAATTGATATTTTTATTGTAACGAAGTCGGGGGATATCCGTCTTCTTCACAATTTTAAATTCATTTCATTATTTCTCACGTATTTGAATTTTAATTTTTATTCATTAAAATAATATTTGTAATATATTCATTTATTTTACAAATAATCATAGAGAAAATATTTTCAATCATAGATCAATCAACATAATTATTTATATCATTCTATATATCGATAATTACTCTGTTATTTAATATAAAATTAACTATCTTTTCAAAAACGCGATATGCAAGAAGATCTATCCTGATCTAATAAATAAAATACAAGAAAAATGTTACTATTCACGAGTATATAATATGACAAATACCCGTGGTCACTGTGCTCGTGCAAAATTCTACGTATACAACCAGTCATCCGTGTCGATACGGACCTTTCGTCCTACGACATGATTGAATGACCGGAGGAACATAAATGCATGCGACTCACCAATAGATGCGAAGAATCTGCATTGTCGTGGTCCACGATGTCATCCCCAAACAGTCATTACGAGGAAGGGAAAACTGTAACCAAACATGAAACACTACCATTAAAATTCTGTGATTATTTGAAAAAGTTGAAGCGAATAGAAAATATATAAAAACAATTACCTCTTCGCGTGATGGATGATCGCCCTATTCCTCAAGGAACACTGACTCTACCCTGTACCGAAAACGAATATTCAAAAAATAAAAAAATAAAAATAAAAACTACTAACGCGTCGATTTCGAATAGAAGCGGCGAACAAACACTGACTCTAGTTTCGCGAATAATTATAGTTAATTTAATTAGAGCTATTGTGCTCTAAATACTAAAAAACTATTACGAAGCAAACACTGAATCTACCGATCGCATTGCGCGCGATCACAAATATTGTTTAAAACTGAAGTCCATGAGAAATGAAGACACTTTGGCATCTTTAACAAAATATAAAATATTACATGTTATTACGAGTGTTTGTGAATACAACATTGATGATACAAAAATATTGAACAAGATAAAAAAAAAATATCTATTAAATTTCAAATTTTAATATAAATAAATAATTACCTCTTCGCGTGATGGATGATCGCCCTATTCCTCAAGGAACACTGACTCTACCCTGTACCGAAAACGAATATTCAAAAAAATAAAAAAATAAAAATAAAAACTACTAACGCGTCGATTTCGAATAGAAGCGGCGAACAAACACTGACTCTAGTTTCGCGAATAATTGTAGTAAATTAATTAGAGCTACTGTGCTCTAAATACTAAAAACTATTACGAAGCAAACACTGAATTTACCGATCGCATTGCGCGCGATCACAAAAATTCTCTGGAAATAAAGATATATTATTAATGGGGGGAGGGGGGATCTATGTAAAAAATTTTTTTTTTTCTATCAAATTGTTTCAAAAAAAATTACCGCTTTTATTAAAACTACAAATCGATTATTATCAATTTTTATGAATAAAAGGATTTAAAATATATATATCATTAATGCAAGATTATTAATAATTATGGTGAATGTTCATTACACATATAGGATAAAATATACTTTTACCTAATGATATTATATATATCATATATAACGATCGAATAAATACATAATAAATACGTACAATAGACGAGCGAAAAATCAAGCTTCCCTTTGAAAAAATATAATGGCGTCCATGTTGGAATTTTTCCCGCCTTCCCGACCAATATACAGGTCCGATAATCAAGTAACAATCTGTACAAAAGAAAACGAGATTTTCAAATATACGCATAAAATCTATAAAATTAATCGGTTACAAATAAAAATAAAACAATTATCAAACACAAATTTTATCTTAAAAAGGCACAATGTGAATTAATTAGCACTGTAATCGTCAAATAAACGAATAGACAAAAACGAATAATTTAACTTCAAAGGATTGCCAAGCATAATAATAATGGCGTATTCATTTAATGATAGGAATGATAGTTTGGGAAAAAAATATGTACATACTATGCAACAAACAAATCGCAAGAAAAAGTAAAGTTTCTAATACGAATATGGATACATCATGACGTAACACAATTTCGGTTAACGAATTTTCGCGGGAGAAGGGGAAGGGGAGGGGAGGGAGAAGAGATGCGCGCGTCGCCTGTCGAAACCTGTCGAAGCCTGTCGAAGCCTGTCGAAACATGTCCAGTGTGGGAAAAATACGAACACGTAATTTCTTAGAAAAGCTATGTTATGAAAACATCTAATTACCCTCGACCATAACAAAACAGAAAAAAGTACATAAACATTACAAAGAGACGCGAGACGCATTTAGAAACCGAAATATTATCACCGACCTAATATATAGTATATATAATATATAATAACCGAATATATAAATATAAAATTATCTTCGTTTCGTTTGTTTTAATGGATCAAAAAATTATAGAAATACATTCCAAATATGATCTAATTTATTCTAATAAATTTATTTCAAAACATATGAAACATCGAAATTAGTCATAAATCAGTCATAAATCATCGTAATGTATGCATACTACAAGTCATTTTTTCTTTCAAATTATCCCGAAAATCGATGATTTTTTCAAATGGCAATCAAAATCGTAAAACAAATGCGTAGAAAAATGATATCAAAATGAAGCAACAAGTCTATTCGAATCTCGTCTCGATGAAGCACGAACTACCGGTATTCAATGATCGAAATTAGAAAAAAAACTCAATATATCAATTAATTTCGACACTTAAAATAATAAAACCATGATTAAATAAACGAAAATAATAATAATTTATATATTCGGTAGCAGAATTTGATCAAAATTACTTACTGCGCAGTAGAATTTTCCAAGCCGGCAGCGATCACACGTCCTCACTTGTTCACTTTCCACAGAAGACTGACATTGCGCGCCAAAAGTCGCCAAGAAGCTCTCTCATTGGCTGGCGACGAAACTCGATCTTTCGATTATTTCGATTATTTCGATAATCGAAATCGCATGAAAAATTAAAGTATTACACAATATATATTTTTATTATTTTAATAAACAATATTAAAAATATATATTATTAATTTATTTGCATTATAAAATTTATTTTAATTAATTATTTATATTATTTTTTTTATTTGTACATTTTTCAATATATAATTTATTTATTGATCGATTTATTAATTATTATCGATATATTTGTTATATAAAAAGTCTACAAATGATTTATTTTTATATTTAAAAATTATTTATTTATTTGTATGTTTTTTTATGACCTATTTATATATTTTTACATTATATATTATATATTTATACTTATATATATATATATATATATATTATATATTTATATATTTATTTATTCTTGCTTTTTTCAATAACTTTTTTATAAACTTTTCTATTTTATTCATTTAAATATATTAAATATCTCAATTTGTTTATTTAATTAACATTATTATATCCCTACCCTATATCTCTATTTATTCAATTAATAACATATCTTACATATTTATTAATTCATTTATGTAGTATCTTGCTTTTAAATTTTTTTGTTTTGTTCATTTATATTACATCTTAAATTATTTATTTATTTATTTACTTATAGATTTATACATTTATTTAGATAATGATTTATTTGCAAACTTTATTGCAGATTTTTCTTCATTTATATATTTTATGAATTTATTTATTTATTTACTTATTACTTTACTGATTTATATAGAGTTATTATATATTTAGTTATATATATATATATATATATTTATTCATTTGCTAATGATTAATTTATAGATTTCTTAGTTTTATTAGTTTCATTTGTGTATGCATCAATTATTTGTTCTCTGTTTATATATATGTGTATGTAAGTGAACAAAATAAAAAAGCAAAGAACAATAGAAAAAAGTTTTTAGCCAATTAAATATAAATTATTAAATTAAAGTAAGAAATACATACATCATTTGATGCAGATATAAATGAACAATACAAATGGACAAATTTGTAAGTAAATTAATTTTAATGAAAGAATATATGTATAACTGAATAAATAAAAGATAAATAAATAAATAAATAAATAAATAATTCAATGCATGCATAAATGTCAAAAATATATAAATGAATAAAACAAAAAGTCTATTAATAAGTTCCTAAACAAGTGTATAAATAATTGAATAAATGAAGCTATGACCAAATAAATAAATAAATTGGTGAAATACATAAGTGCACAAAATATAATATAAATATAATATAAAAATTAATCACTAGATGAATGAATTAATAAACATATAAGCAAAATAATTAAAAGAATGAATGAATGAGTTTATGTAATGTGTACATAAGTGATCAAAAGTTTACAAATAAATCACTAAAGAATGATTAAAAATATAAAATATAATTATATATAATTGAAGGAATATATAAATATATAAATATAAATATTATATAAATATATAAATAATTTGATATGTAAATAAACAAAACAAAATGTATAGAAATAAGCTAATCAAATGGATGAATAAATACCTAAATAAATAAATAACTCAAGAAGTAAATATATATAAAACTAGATGCATACATAACTGAATAAAACTAAGAATCATATATACATTTATTATTTTAGTTATTTAATTATTTGTACGTTTTATACTATTTTTATACTTTTGTTTATTAATTATTTATACATTTACTTCTATATATTATTTACTATAAAATTTATAGTTGTATAGAGGATACAAAAATAAATTATGTAGTAAATAATAATGATTTTAAGTCTCACCAATTCTTGGAGATTATTGTGAATCTCAAGGAAAACTGAGAAGCTAAATCTGAAAATAAAAATTGAATTAAGCCTTAATTCTATGCAACAAATCTACATGAAATTTGAAAAATGAAAAACAATACACTACTTATATATATATATATATATATATATATATATATATATATATATATATATATCAATATTTTATATTATTATGAGTATAAATATATAAAATATTAATATATATTACAAAGTTTGAAAACAAAAAAATGAAATGCATTTCACAGAGAATTTTACTTATTCTATTAACTATCATCATTTTTAATATCAATCACCATTACCAAGCATTACCAAGCATTATTAAGCATACAATTGCAAATATATTCTATTTTCTACAGCAACAATTCTACAGCAATCTACTTCCTATTTTTTTTAAATTTTTCAATATAAAAATTTCAATACATCAACTTAGAAATATCCAAATCGTAAACGTGATTTAATACAATCCTTAAGGAAACTTAATCTATAATCTTCAAGATCAAATTTTATAATTTTATAAAATAAAATTTGTTTCCAATTCATATCAGACTCACACCCTGTCACACCATCCCTACCTACATAGAATTTAATATTACAAAATTCAATTATACCTTTCCAATTCATTATAGATTCACACCCTATCACACCATCCCTACCTATCCACAGAATTTAATAAAATATAATACTTATACCTTCCTAATTCATTACAGACTCACACCTTATCACACTATCCTTATCAACACAGAATCTAAATGGATTTCTCTTTATTCTAAAGGAACTACCTAACAGTATGAAAATCTATCTAAAAGATTTGTTTAGGGGCCCCTTCTACTTAAAAATAAACATAACCAAAAAAGAGAAAGAAACATTATATAAAATATGATGAGTGATGATTGATTGATTTTATCAGTAGGTCCTGAAACAAATAAAATTCTAAATAATTAGTAAAATAACATATAAATATTTATTAATCGATGATACAAAATTTTCTTGAAATAGAATTGATATATCTGAAACAAAATAAAATAAAGAATTAGCATAAGTATAAAAAATATTTCAAAATATTGTAATTTCTTAAAAATTAAAAATAAAATAATGGTATGAAAAATGATAAATATAATGAACATTCACCATTATTCAAGAAATTTCATAAAAATAATTTTAATTCATATTTTAATGATTAAGTCTTCATCAAAGAGAAAAACAAATATTGCAAATATTAGCAATATTTTCTGCAGCAAACGCAGAAAATATAATGTGATAAGGGATGCTGAAAAAGAAAAGAATGTAGTAGCCAGAAGGACTACTAAAATAAAAATATCTTCCACTCGATATGAATCGAACAACAAACCGCGAGTGGAATATTCATTTTGTATCGCAACACTAAAACAATAAAATAATATATTTTTTTATAAAATAAGAAATTTTTTAAATCAACGCGATGAGTGCTTTCTTATACTTGCAATATTAAATAATTTATATTTATTAAAAAAAATATATATAAAAAAGACATGGAAAATTCCCGAAAACAATCAATTATTTACGCAACGTTACTCTACGCACTCAAATTTAAACAACGCAACACTAATAAAGAATGATTAAAAAAATCCAATGATTTCCTTAGTGACTGCCATTGTACAATCACCCTTGTAGCTTATTTAGCCACTTAAGGTGATTCAGGAACAGGAACGTTGAGTTCTTCCACAATTCCAGTGAAAGAAATTTGGGCATTCAATATTCGCAACACTACTTGAACAAACGCGATTATTTATCAACGCAACGCTATATTTTAAAACAAACTCAATCGAAATCGTTAATTTTATTTATTAAAAAGCTATTACTGATTAGAAATGAAGGATCACAAAGATATAAATTATACTTTATACATAAAAACAATTTATAACAAAATCGCGATATCTTATAATTTACTAATGCAAACGCGATTCTCATTTTGACGCAACACTAATGCAAACGCGATTCTCATCTTAACGCAACACTAATGCAAACGCGATTCTCATTTTAACGCAACACTAATGCAAACGCGATTCTCATTTTAACGCAACATATGTAATAAAGGAGTCTAATTCAACCCGTTATTAATCAATCGCAACACTAATAAAAACGCGATGCCCATGATGACTGGATCTTAATGATGGGCCGGCATGCAAACGGCCAGACGATACAACAACAATTACTACATATTACTAAAACGAGCACAGTGACAAAATAGTAACAATGACTTCCCATTCTTTGGACTCAGAAACAAGAACCAAAAATGAGAAGCCATTCGTTGCAGCCCTCTTCGTGACAGTTTGTCGGGCCTCTTCGGTCTTCCTCCTTCGGGCGCAATGCCCGCTGAAACTTAAATCTAGGCTCGAGATTCGCTAATCGTAAGTCAAAGAAAAAAAAAGAAAAAAAAAAGTCTAAATCGCGGAAACTAAGTGCACATGAACGATTAACGATCGTAATGATCGTCCATCGTACGCGTGCAGAATCTCGAGCTCAACGTTCGTTTCGAAATATTTCGCGACCACGACCGCGGAAATTCGAAAATCGATGAGCAAAGCCAAAAACGAGTGGCATGCTCCACTCGTTTCAACCGGCTTCACTCTCGATTCTTCAAATTTTATTCCCTGAAACAGATTGTCACGCGAAAAGCGCGCCTACCCGATCAGAGACTGTGACAACCTGCCCGGCCCTACCTACTTACAATTAACATACACACCAGAAAGTATACTACCTATCCTACCTATCCCTATATTTAAAAAATAGCAAAACAGGCACACCAACACACTCATTCAACGATTCTCACGCATAATACTCGGGCGCAAAATCCTACACTAGGGAAAACGTCCCGGGACGCCTCCGACACCCGAGCTTGGCATACAACTTGCACACTCTAACTTTACGTACCATTTTCCTGAAATCGATTGACGATGACTAGCGATCATTGCGTGAAATGTCATGAAAATATGCGTATATTTCAATTTTAATTATTAATATTTGTTAACAAAAGAATATGCCTTTTACGGTCATCAAATTTGTTATATTTGAAAATAAAGAAATCTAATATCGTTGATGACAAGTTATTGTAACGAGATTAATCATAAATATGTTAAATATTTCGAGTTATATAGAATAACATATTAAACGACGCAATTCCACAGCCTAACCACACACACAAAATGCGGAAAATACGTCGTGCACGATACACTAACGCATCGTCAATCGCTAAAAAATTTTTATTAGCTTATGAACTAAAATCATCATGCCCTTCGCCTCTCTCTCACCCAAGTAACACCTGGGCACGTGAGTGAGATCCTGGCAAAGAACACGGAAAGGGTTAAACCTGAAAATCCTGAGCTAAAAAAAATTATTAGTATATCTTCTAACGGACTAATGTTTTCTCATTTTAGATTCGCTCATTTTATTTCAAATTTTAATAAATTCTCTTTGTAAATTTTATGAATTCTTATTAATTTTATAAAGCAAAAATATTGAAATAATAAAGAAGAAATTTATTTTGATATATTATTGAATTTATTATATTAAATTTACGTATGACAATTAAGAAATAATAGAAAATAATTGACTCTAAAAGAATTTGAATGAAAATAACCTCAGGTGATCTCTTTATCAAAACATGGTTTCGAAAACATAAATCTAGTACAAAAAATTCTTGTTTAGATTCAGAAATCTACCTGTCGCGAAGTATCTTCTTGCACATAATATTTCACATACATTCTTTTACGGAGAAAATAAATATTTTTACATTTAGAATCATACTTAAATTTATAACAAAAATCATTATAATTAAATATTACGATGAAATCGAAAATAAAATCATAAATATAAATTGTTTATTATCATATCGATAACCATATCATAACGTTAATATGCACTATCAATTGTATTGTACAATAATTGATATTTTTATTGTAACGAAGTCGGGGGATATCCGTCTTCTTCACAATTTTAAATTCATTTCATTATTTCTCACGTATTTGAATCTTAATTTTTATTCATTAAAATAATATTTGTAATATATTCATTTATTTTACAAATAATCATAGAGAAAATATTTTCAATCATAGATCAATCAACATAATTATTTATATCATTCTATATATCGATAATTACTCTGTTATTTAATATAAAATTAACTATCTTTTCAAAAACGCGATATGCAAGAAGATCTATCCTGATCTAATAAATAAAATACAAGAAAAATGTTACTATTCACGAGTATATAATATGACAAATACCCGTGGTCACTGTGCTCGTGCAAAATTCTACGTATACAACCAGTCATCCGTGTCGATACGGACCTTTCGTCCTACGACATGATTGAATGACCGGAGGAACATAAATGCATGCGACTCACCAATAGATGCGAAGAATCTGCATTGTCGTGGTCCACGATGTCATCCCCAAACAGTCATTACGAGGAAGGGAAAACTGTAACCAAACATGAAACACTACCATTAAAATTCTGTGATTATTTGAAAAAGTTGAAGCGAATAGAAAATATATAAAAACAATTACCTCTTCGCGTGATGGATGATCGCCCTATTCCTCAAGGAACACTGACTCTACCCTGTACCGAAAACGAATATTCAAAAAAATAAAAAAATAAAAATAAAAAACTACTAACGCGTCGATTTCGAATAGAAGCGGCGAACAAACACTGACTCTAGTTTCGCGAATAATTATAGTTAATTTAATTAGAGCTATTGTGCTCTAAATACTAAAAAACTATTACGAAGCAAACACTGAATCTACCGATCGCATTGCGCGCGATCACAAATATTGTTTAAAACTGAAGTCCATGAGAAATGAAGACACTTTGGCATCTTTAACAAAATATAAAATATTACATGTTATTACGAGTGTTTGTGAATACAACATTGATGATACAAAAATATTGAACAAGATAAAAAAAAAATATCTATTAAATTTCAAATTTTAATATAAATAAATAATTACCTCTTCGCGTGATGGATGATCGCCCTATTCCTCAAGGAACACTGACTCTACCCTGTACCGAAAACGAATATTCAAAAAATAAAAAATAAAAATAAAAAACTACTAACGCGTCGATTTCGAATAGAAGCGGCGAACAAACACTGACTCTAGTTTCGCGAATAATTGTAGTAAATTAATTAGAGCTACTGTGCTCTAAATACTAAAAAACTATTACGAAGCAAACACTGAATTTACCGATCGCATTGCGCGCGATCACAAAAATTCTCTGGAAATAAAGATATATTATTAATGGGGGGAGGGGGGATCTATGTAAAAAATTTTTTTTTTTCTATCAAATTGTTTCAAAAAAAATTACCGCTTTTATTAAAACTACAAATCGATTATTATCAATTTTTATGAATAAAAGGATTTAAAATATATATATCATTAATGCAAGATTATTAATAATTATGGTGAATGTTCATTACACATATAGGATAAAATATACTTTTACCTAATGATATTATATATATCATATATAACGATCGAATAAATACATAATAAATACGTACAATAGACGAGCGAAAAATCAAGCTTCCCTTTGAAAAAATATAATGGCGTCCATGTTGGAATTTTTCCCGCCTTCCCGACCAATATACAGGTCCGATAATCAAGTAACAATCTGTACAAAAGAAAACGAGATTTTCAAATATACGCATAAAATCTATAAAATTAATCGGTTACAAATAAAAATAAAACAATTATCAAACACAAATTTTATCTTAAAAAGGCACAATGTGAATTAATTAGCACTGTAATCGTCAAATAAACGAATAGACAAAAACGAATAATTTAACTTCAAAGGATTGCCAAGCATAATAATAATGGCGTATTCATTTAATGATAGGAATGATAGTTTGGGAAAAATATGTACATACTATGCAACAAACAAATCGCAAGAAAAAGTAAAGTTTCTAATACGAATATGGATACATCATGACGTAACACAATTTCGGTTAACGAATTTTCGCGGGAGAAGGGGAAGGGGGAGGGGAGGGGAGAAGAGATGCGCGCGTCGCCTGTCGAAACCTGTCGAAGCCTGTCGAAGCCTGTCGAAACATGTCCAGTGTGGGAAAAATACGAACACGTAATTTCTTAGAAAAGCTATGTTATGAAAACATCTAATTACCCTCGACCATAACAAAACAGAAAAAAGTACATAAACATTACAAAGAGACGCGAGACGCATTTAGAAACCGAAATATTATCACCGACCTAATATATAGTATATATAATATATAATAACCGAATATATAAATATAAAATTATCTTCGTTTCGTTTGTTTTAATGGATCAAAAAATTATAGAAATACATTCCAAATATGATCTAATTTATTCTAATAAATTTATTTCAAAACATATGAAACATCGAAATTAGTCATAAATCAGTCATAAATCATCGTAATGTATGCATACTACAAGTCATTTTTCTTTCAAATTATCCCGAAAATCGATGATTTTTTCAAATGGCAATCAAAATCGTAAAACAAATGCGTAGAAAAATGATATCAAAATGAAGCAACAAGTCTATTCGAATCTCGTCTCGATGAAGCACGAACTACCGGTATTCAATGATCGAAATTAGAAAAAACTCAATATATCAATTAATTTCGACACTTAAAATAATAAAACCATGATTAAATAAACGAAAATAATAATAATTTATATATTCGGTAGCAGAATTTGATCAAAATTACTTACTGCGCAGTAGAATTTTCCAAGCCGGCAGCGATCACACGTCCTCACTTGTTCACTTTCCACAGAAGACTGACATTGCGCGCCAAAAGTCGCCAAGAAGCTCTCTCATTGGCTGGCGACGAAACTCGATCTTTCGATTATTTCGATTATTTCGATAATCGAAATCGCATGAAAAATTAAAGTATTACACAATATATATTTTTATTATTTTAATAAACAATATTAAAAATATATATTATTAATTTATTTGCATTATAAAATTTATTTTAATTAATTATTTATATTATTTTTTTTATTTGTACATTTTTCAATATATAATTTATTTATTGATCGATTTATTAATTATTATCGATATATTTGTTATATAAAAAGTCTACAAATGATTTATTTTTATATTTAAAAATTATTTATTTATTTGTATGTTTTTTATGACCTATTTATATATTTTTACATTATATATTATATATTTATACTTATATATATATATATATATATATTATATATTTATATATTTATTTATTCTTGCTTTTTTCAATAACTTTTTATAAACTTTTCTATTTTATTCATTTAAATATATTAAATATCTCAATTTGTTTATTTAATTAACATTATTATATCCCTACCCTATATCTCTATTTATTCAATTAATAACATATCTTACATATTTATTAATTCATTTATGTAGTATCTTGCTTTTAAATTTTTTTGTTTTGTTCATTTATATTACATCTTAAATTATTTATTTATTTATTTACTTATAGATTTATACATTTATTTAGATAATGATTTATTTGCAAACTTTATTGCAGATTTTTCTTCATTTATATATTTTATGAATTTATTTATTTATTTACTTATTACTTTACTGATTTATATAGAGTTATTATATATTTAGTTATATATATATATATATATATTTATTCATTTGCTAATGATTAATTTATAGATTTCTTAGTTTTATTAGTTTCATTTGTGTATGCATCAATTATTTGTTCTCTGTTTATATATATGTGTATGTAAGTGAACAAAATAAAAAAGCAAAGAACAATAGAAAAAAGTTTTTAGCCAATTAAATATAAATTATTAAATTAAAGTAAGAAATACATACATCATTTGATGCAGATATAAATGAACAATACAAATGGACAAATTTGTAAGTAAATTAATTTTAATGAAAGAATGAAAAAATATATGTATAACTGAATAAATAAAAGATAAATAAATAAATAAATAAATAAATAATTCAATGCATGCTTAAATGTCAAAAATATATAAATGAATAAAACAAAAAAGTCTATTAATAAGTTCCTAAACAAGTGTATAAATAATTGAATAAATGAAGCTATGACCAAATAAATAAATAAATTGGTGAAATACATAAGTGCACAAAATATAATATAAATATAATATAAAAATTAATCACTAGATGAATGAATTAATAAACATATAAGCAAAATAATTAAAAGAATGAATGAATGAGTTTATGTAATGTGTACATAAGTGATCAAAAAGTTTACAAATAAATCACTAAAAGAATGATTAAAAATATAAAATATAATTATATATAATTGAAGGAATATATAAATATATAAATATAAATATTATATAAATATATAAATAATTTGATATGTAAATAAACAAAACAAAATGTATAGAAATAAGCTAATCAAATGGATGAATAAATACCTAAATAAATAAATAACTCAAGAAGTAAATATATATAAAACTAGATGCATACATAACTGAATAAAACTAAGAATCATATATACATTTATTATTTTAGTTATTTAATTATTTGTACGTTTTATACTATTTTTATACTTTTGTTTATTAATTATTTATACATTTACTTCTATATATTATTTACTATAAAATTTATAGTTGTATAGAGGATACAAAAATAAATTATGTAGTAAATAATAATGATTTTAAGTCTCACCAATTCTTGGAGATTATTGTGAATCTCAAGGAAAACTGAGAAGCTAAATCTGAAAATAAAAATTGAATTAAGCCTTAATTCTATGCAACAAATCTACATGAAATTTGAAAAATGAAAAACAATACACTACTTCATATATATATATATATATATATATATATATATATATATATATATATCAATATTTTATATTATTATGAGTATAAATATATAAAATATTAATATATATTACAAAGTTTGAAAACAAAAAAAAATGAAATGCATTTCACAGAGAATTTTACTTATTCTATTAACTATCATCATTTTTAATATCAATCACCATTACCAAGCATTACCAAGCATTATTAAGCATACAATTGCAAATATATTCTATTTTCTACAGCAACAATTCTACAGCAATCTACTTCCTATTTTTTTTAAATTTTTCAATATAAAAATTTCAATACATCAACTTAGAAATATCCAAATCGTAAACGTGATTTAATACAATCCTTAAGGAAACTTAATCTATAATCTTCAAGATCAAATTTTATAATTTTATAAAATAAAATTTGTTTCCAATTCATATCAGACTCACACCCTGTCACACCATCCCTACCTACATAGAATTTAATATTACAAAATTCAATTATACCTTTCCAATTCATTATAGATTCACACCCTATCACACCATCCCTACCTATCCACAGAATTTAATAAAATATAATACTTATACCTTCCTAATTCATTACAGACTCACACCTTATCACACTATCCTTATCAACACAGAATCTAAATGGATTTCTCTTTATTCTAAAGGAACTACCTAACAGTATGAAAATCTATCTAAAAGATTTGTTTAGGGGCCCCTTCTACTTAAAAATAAACATAACCGAAAAAGAGAAAGAAACATTATATAAAATATGATGAGTGATGATTGATTGATTTTATCAGTAGGTCCTGAAACAAATAAAATTCTAAATAATTAGTAAAATAACATATAAATATTTATTAATCGATGATACAAAATTTTCTTGAAATAGAATTGATATATCTGAAACAAAATAAAATAAAGAATTAGCATAAGTATAAAAATATTTCAAAATATTGTAATTTCTTAAAAATTAAAAATAAAATAATGGTATGAAAAATGATAAATATAATGAACATTCACCATTATTCAAGAAATTTCATAAAAATAATTTTAATTCATATTTTAATGATTAAGTCTTCATCAAAGAGAAAAACAAATATTGCAAATATTAGCAATATTTTCTGCAGCAAACGCAGAAAATATAATGTGATAAGGGATGCTGAAAAAGAAAAGAATGTAGTAGCCAGAAGGACTACTAAAATAAAAATATCTTCCACTCGATATGAATCGAACAACAAACCGCGAGTGGAATATTCATTTTGTATCGCAACACTAAAACAATAAAATAATATATTTTTATAAAATAAGAATTTTTTAAATCAACGCGATGAGTGCTTTCTTATACTTGCAATATTAAATAATTTATATTTATTAAAAAAAAATATATATAAAAAAAGACATGGAAAATTCCCGAAAACAATCAATTATTTACGCAACGTTACTCTACGCACTCAAATTTAAACAACGCAACACTAATAAAGAATGATTAAAAAAATCCAATGATTTCCTTAGTGACTGCCATTGTACAATCACCCTTGTAGCTTATTTAGCCACTTAAGGTGATTCAGGAACAGGAACGTTGAGTTCTTCCACAATTCCAGTGAAAGAAATTTGGGCATTCAATATTCGCAACACTACTTGAACAAACGCGATTATTTATCAACGCAACGCTATATTTTAAAACAAACTCAATCGAAATCGTTAATTTTATTTATTAAAAGCTATTACTGATTAGAAATGAAGGATCACAAAGATATAAATTATACTTTATACATAAAAACAATTTATAACAAAATCGCGATATCTTATAATTTACTAATGCAAACGCGATTCTCATTTTGACGCAACACTAATGCAAACGCGATTCTCATCTTAACGCAACACTAATGCAAACGCGATTCTCATTTTAACGCAACACTAATGCAAACGCGATTCTCATTTTAACGCAACATATGTAATAAAGGAGTCTAATTCAACCCGTTATTAATCAATCGCAACACTAATAAAAACGCGATGCCCATGATGACTGGATCTTAATGATGGGCCGGCATGCAAACGGCCAGACGATACAACAACAATTACTACATATTACTAAAACGAGCACAGTGACAAAATAGTAACAATGACTTCCCATTCTTTGGACTCAGAAACAAGAACCAAAAATGAGAAGCCATTCGTTGCAGCCCTCTTCGTGACAGTTTGTCGGGCCTCTTCGGTCTTCCTCCTTCGGGCGCAATGCCCGCTGAAACTTAAATCTAGGCTCGAGATTCGCTAATCGTAAGTCAAAGAAAAAAAAGAAAAAAGTCTAAATCGCGGAAACTAAGTGCACATGAACGATTAACGATCGTAATGATCGTCCATCGTACGCGTGCAGAATCTCGAGCTCAACGTTCGTTTCGAAATATTTCGCGACCACGACCGCGGAAATTCGAAAAATCGATGAGCAAAGCCAAAAACGAGTGGCATGCTCCACTCGTTTCAACCGGCTTCACTCTCGATTCTTCAAATTTTATTCCTGAAACAGATTGTCACGCGAAAAGCGCGCCTACCCGATCAGAGACTGTGACAACCTGCCCGGCCCTACCTACTTACAATTAACATACACACCAGAAAGTATACTACCTATCCTACCTATCCCTATATTTAAAAATAGCAAAACAGGCACACCAACACACTCATTCAACGATTCTCACGCATAATACTCGGGCGCAAAATCCTACACTAGGGAAAACGTCCCGGGACGCCTCCGACACCCGAGCTTGGCATACAACTTGCACACTCTAACTTTACGTACCATTTTCCTGAAATCGATTGACGATGACTAGCGATCATTGCGTGAAATGTCATGAAAATATGCGTATATTTCAATTTTAATTATTAATATTTGTTAACAAAAGAATATGCCTTTTACGGTCATCAAATTTGTTATATTTGAAAATAAAGAAATCTAATATCGTTGATGACAAGTTATTGTAACGAGATTAATCATAAATATGTTAAATATTTCGAGTTATATAGAATAACATATTAAACGACGCAATTCCACAGCCTAACCACACACACAAAATGCGGAAAATACGTCGTGCACGATACACTAACGCATCGTCAATCGCTAAAAAATTTTTATTAGCTTATGAACTAAAATCATCATGCCCTTCGCCTCTCTCTCACCCAAGTAACACCTGGGCACGTGAGTGAGATCCTGGCAAAGAACACGGAAAGGGTTAAACCTGAAAATCCTGAGCTAAAAAAAATTATTAGTATATCTTCTAACGGACTAATGTTTTCTCATTTTAGATTCGCTCATTTTATTTCAAATTTTAATAAATTCTCTTTGTAAATTTTATGAATTCTTATTAATTTTATAAAGCAAAAATATTGAAATAATAAAGAAGAAATTTATTTTTGATATATTATTGAATTTATTATATTAAATTTACGTATGACAATTAAGAAATAATAGAAAATAATTGACTCTAAAAAGAATTTGAATGAAAATAACCTCAGGTGATCTCTTTATCAAAACATGGTTTCGAAAACATAAATCTAGTACAAAAAATTCTTGTTTAGATTCAGAAATCTACCTGTCGCGAAGTATCTTCTTGCACATAATATTTCACATACATTCTTTTACGGAGAAAATAAATATTTTTACATTTAGAATCATACTTAAATTTATAACAAAAATCATTATAATTAAATATTACGATGAAATCGAAAATAAAATCATAAATATAAATTGTTTATTATCATATCGATAACCATATCATAACGTTAATATGCACTATCAATTGTATTGTACAATAATTGATATTTTTATTGTAACGAAGTCGGGGGATATCCGTCTTCTTCACAATTTTAAATTCATTTCATTATTTCTCACGTATTTGAATTTTAATTTTTATTCATTAAAATAATATTTGTAATATATTCATTTATTTTACAAATAATCATAGAGAAAATATTTTCAATCATAGATCAATCAACATAATTATTTATATCATTCTATATATCGATAATTACTCTGTTATTTAATATAAACTATTATATTAACTATCTTTTCAAAAACGCGATATGCAAGAAGATCTATCCTGATCTAATAAATAAAATACAAGAAAAATGTTACTATTCACGAGTATATAATATGACAAATACCCGTGGTCACTGTGCTCGTGCAAAATTCTACGTATACAACCAGTCATCCGTGTCGATACGGACCTTTCGTCCTACGACATGATTGAATGACCGGAGGAACATAAATGCATGCGACTCACCAATAGATGCGAAGAATCTGCATTGTCGTGGCCCAAGATGTCATCGCCAAACAGTCATCACGAGGAAGGGAAAACTGTAATAAAATATGAAACACATTCATTAAAATTCTGATTATTTGAAAAGTTGAAGCGAATAGAAAATATATAAAAGCAATTACCTCTTCGCGTGATGGATGACCGCCTTATTCCTCAGGAAACACTGACTCTACCCTGTACCGAAAACGAATATTCAAAAAGTAAAAAATAAAATAAAGAACTATTAACGCGTCGATTTCGAATAGAAGCGGCGAACAAACACTGACTCTAGTTTCGCGAATAATTATAATAATTTAATTAGAGCTATTGTGCTCTAAATACTAGAAAACCATTACGAAGCAAACACTGAATTTACCGATCGCATTGCGCGCGACCACAAAAATTCTCTGGAAATAAAGACATATTATTAATGGGGGGAAGGGGGGATCTATGTAAAAAGAACCAAAATATTTTTTCTTCTTTCTATCGAACATTTGTTTCAGAAAAAATTACCGCTTTTATTAAAAACCACGAATCGATTATTATTAATTTTGTATAAATTAAAGGATTTAGAATATATATCATTAATGCAAGATTATTAATAATTATGGTGAATCTTCATTACACATATAGGATAAAATATACTTTTAAGTAATGATAAAGTATATCGTGTAATAACGATCGAATAAAATACAGAATAAATACATACAATAGACGAGCGAAAAATCAAGCTTCCTTTGAAAAATATAATGACGTCCATGTTGGAATTTTCCCGCCTTCTCGACCAATATACAGGTAATAATCTGTACAAAAGAAAACGAGAATTTTCAAATATACATGAAATTTATAAAATTAATCGGTTACAAATAAAAATAAAACAATTATCAAACACAAATTTTATCTTAAAAAGGCACAATGTGAATTAATTAGCACTGTAATCGTCAAATAAACGAATAGACAAAAACGAATAATTTAATTTAATTTAATTTCAAAGGATTCCCAAGCATAATAATAATGGCGTATTTATTTAATAATAATGATAGGAATGATAGATTTAAGAAAAAAATATGTGCGTACTACGCAACAAACAAATCGCAAGAAAAAGTAAAGTTTCTAATACGAATATGGATACACCATAACGTAACACAATTTCGGTTAACGAATTTTCGCGGGGCGAAGGGAGAGGGGAGGAGAAGAGATGCGCGCGTCGCCTGTCGAAACTTGTCGAAACCTGTCGAAGCCTGTCGAAGCCTGTCGAAACATGTCGAGCGTGGGAAAAATACGAACACGTAATTTCTTAGAAAAGCTATGTTATGAAAACATCTAATTACCCTCGACCATAACAAAACAGAAAAAAGTACATAAACATTACAAAGAGACGCATTTAGAAACCGAAATATGATCACCGACCTAATATATAGTATATATAATATATAATAACCGAATATATAAATATGAAATAAAATTATCTTCGTTTCGTTTGTTTCAATGGATCAAAAAATTATAAAAATACATTCCAAATATAATCTAATTTATTCTAATAAATTTATTTCGAAACATATGAAACATCGAAATTAGTCATAAATCATCGTAATGTATGCATACTACAAGTCATTTTTTCTTTCAAATTATCCGGAAAATCGATAATTTTTTCAAATGGCAATCAAAATCGTAAAACAAATGCGCAGGAAAACGATATCAAAATGAAGCAACAAATCTATTCGAATCTCGTCTCGATGAAGCACGAACTACCGGTATTCAATGATCGAAATTAGAAAAAAAACTCAATATATCAATTAATTTCGACACTTAAAATAATAAAACCATGATTAAATAAACGAAAATAATAATAATTTATATATTCGGTAGCAGAATTTGATCAAAATTACTTACTGCGCAGTAGAATTTTCCAAGCCGGCAGCGATCACACGTCCTCACTTGTTCACTTTCCACAGAAGACTGACATTGCGCGCCAAAACTCGCCAAGAAGCTCTCTCATTGGCTGGCGACGAAACTCGATATTTCGATTATTTCGATTATTTCGATAATCGAAATCGCATGAAAAATTAAAGTATTGCACGATATATATTTTTATTATTTTAATAAATAATATTAAAAATATATATTATTAATTTATTTTTATTATTAAATTTTAATTAATTAATTATTTATATTATATTTTTATTTGTACACTTTTTATTATTTATATAATTTATTTATTGATCGATTTATCGATTATTATCGATATATTTGTCCAATGATTTATTTGTATGTTTTTTTATGATCTATTTATATATTTATATATTATATATTATATATTTATACTTATATATATATATATATATATATATATATATATATATATATATATATATATATTATATATTTATATATTTATTTATTCTTGTTTTTTTCAATAACTTTCTTCTAAACTTTTCTGTTTTATTCATTTAAATATATTATATATTTCAATTTGTTTATTTAATTAATATTATTATATCCCTATCCTATATCTCTATTTATTTAATTACTTACATGTTTATTAATTCATTTATGTAGTGTCTTGTTTCTAAATTTTTGTTTTGTTCATTTATATTACATCTTAAATTATTTATTTATATAGTTACTTATAGATTTATACATTTATTTAGATAATGATTTATTTGCAAACTTTATTGCAGATTTTTCTTCATTTATATATTTTATGAATTTATTTATTTATTTACTTATTACTTTACTGATTTAATTATATAGAGTTATTATATATTTAGTTCTATATATATTTATTTATTCATTTGCTAATGATTAATTTATAGATTTCTTAGTTTTGTTAGCTTCATTTGTGTATGCATCAATTATTTGTTCTCTGTTTATATATATATATATATATATATATATATATATATGTGTATGTAAGTGAACAAAATAAAAAGCAAAGAACAATAGTTTTAGAAAAAAGTTTTTAGCCAATTAAATATAAATTATTAAATTAAAGTAAGAAACACATACATCATTTGATGCAGATATAAATGAACAATACAAATGGACAAATTTGTAAGTAAATCAATAAACAAATTAATTTTAATGAAAGAATGAAAAAATATATGTATAACTGAATAAATAAAAGATAAATAAATAAATAAATAAATAAATAATTCAATGCATGCATAAATGTCAAAAATATATAAATGAATAAAACAAAAAAGTCTATTAATAAGTTCCTAAACAAGTGTATAAATAATTGAATAAATGAAGCTATGACCAAATAAATAAATAAATTGGTGAAATACATAAGTGCACAAAATATAATATAAATATAATATAAAAATTAATCACTAGATGAATGAATTAATAAACATATAAGCAAAATAATTAAAAGAATGAATGAATGAGTTTATGTAATGTGTACATAAGTGATCAAAAAGTTTACAAATAAATCACTAAAAGAATGATTAAAAATATAAAATATAATTATATATAATTGAAGGAATATATAAATATATAAATATAAATATTATATAAATATATAATTAAATAATTAAATATAATATAATTAAATATATAAATATTATATAATATTATATAAATAATTTGATATGTAAATAAACAAAACAAAATGTACAGAAATAAGCTAATCAAATGGATGAATAAATATCTAAATAAATAAATAACTCAAGAAGTAAATATATATAAAACTAGATGCATACATAACTGAATAAAACTAAGAATCATATACATTTATTATTTTAGTTATTTAATTATTTGTACGTTTTATTCTATTTTTATACTTTTGTTTATTAATTATTTATACATTTACTTCTATATATAATTTACTATAAAATTTATAGTTGTATAGAGGATACAAAAATAAATTATGTAGTAAATAATAATGATTTTTAAGTCTCACCAATTCTTGGAGATTATTGTGAATCTCAAGGAAAACCGAGAAGCTAAATCTGAAAGTAAAAATTGAATTAAGCCTTAATTCTATGCAACAAATCTACATGAAATTTGAAAAATGAAAAACAATACACTACTTCATATATATATATATATATATCAATATTTTATATTATTATGAGTATAAATATATAAAATATTAATATATATTACAAAGTTTGAAAACAAAAAAAAAAAATGAAATGCATTTCACAGAGAATTTTACTTATTCTATTAACCATCATCATTTTTAATATCAATCACCATTACCAAGCATTACCAAGCATTATTAAGCATACAATTGCAAATATATTCTATTTTCTACAGCAACAATTCTACAGCAATCTACTTCCTATTTTTTTTAAATTTTTCAATATAAAAATTTCAATACATCAACTTAGAAATATCCAAATCGTAAACGTGATTTAATACAATCCTTAAGGAAACTTAATCTATAATCTTCAAGATCAAATTTTATAATTTTATAAAATAAAGTTTGTTTCCAATTCATATCAGACTCACACCCTGTCACACCATCCCTACCTACATAGAATTTAATATTACAAAATTCAATTATACCTTTCCAATTCATTATAGATTCACACCCTATCACACCATCCCTACCTATCCACAGAATTAATCCATAAAATATAATACTTATACCTTCCTAATTCATTACAGACTCACACCTTATCACATTATCAACACAGAATCTAAATGGATTTCTCTTTATTCTAAAGGAACTACCTAACAGTATAAAAATCTATCTAAAAGATTTGTTTAGGGGCCCCTTCTACTTAAAAATAAACATAACCGAAAAAATAGAAAGAAACATTATATAAAATATGATGAGTGATGATTGATTGATTTTATCAGTAGGTCCTGAAACAAATAAAATTCCAAATAATTAGTAACATATAAATATTTATTAATCGATGATACAAAATTTTCTTGAAATAGAATTGATATATCTGAAACAAAATCAAATAAAGAATTAGCATAAGTATAAAAAATATTTCAAAATATTGTAATTTCTTAAAAATTCGTAAAATAATGGTATGAAAAATGATAAATATAATGAACATTCACCATTATTCAAGAAATTTCATAAAAATAATTTTAATTCATATTTTAATGATTAAGTCTTCATCAAAGAGAAAAACAAATATTGCAAATATTAGCAATATTTTCTGCAGCAAACGCAGAAAATATAATGTGATAAGGGATGCTGAAAAGAAAAGAATGTAGTAGCCAGAAGGACTACTAAAATAAAAATATCTTCCACTCGATATGAATCGAACAACAAACCGCGAGTGGAATATTCATTTTGTATCGCAACACTAAAACAATAAAATAATATATTTTTTTATAAAATAAGAAATTTTTTAAATCAACGCGATGAGTGCTTTCTTATACTTGCAATATTAAATAATTTATATTTATTAAAAAAAAATATATAAAAAAGACATGGAAAATTCCCGAAAACAATCAATTATTTACGCAACGTTACTCTATGCACTCAAATTTAAACAACGCAACACTAATAAAGAATGATTCAAAAAAAATCCAATGATTTCCTTAATGACTGCCATTGTACAATCACCCTTGTAGCTTATTTAGCCACTTAAAGTGATTCAGGAACAGGAACGTTGAGTTCTTCCACAATTCCAGTGAAAGAAATTTGGGCATTCAATATTCGCAACACTACTTGAACAAACGCGATTATTTATCAACGCAACGCTATATTTTAAAACAAATTCAATCGAAATCAATCGAAATTAATTTTATTTATTAAAAAGCTATTACTGATTAGAAATGAAGGATCACAAAGATATAAATTATACTTTATACAATAAAAACAATTTATTATAATCATATAAAAACAATTTATAACAAAATCGCGATATCTTATAATTTACTAATGCAAACGCGATTCTCATTTTGACGCAACACTAATGCAAACGCGATTCTCATTTTGACGCAACACTAATGCAAACGCGATTCTCATCTTAACGCAACACTAATGCAAATGCGATTCTCATTTTAACGCAACATATGTAATAAAGGAGTCTAATTCAACCCGTTATTAATCAATCGCAACACTAATAAAAACGCGATGCCCATGATGACTGGATCTTAATGATGGGCCGGCATGCAAACGGCCAGACGATACAACAACAATTACTACATATTACTAAAACGAGCACAGTGACAAAATAGTAACAATGACTTCCCATTCTTTGGACTCAGAAACAAGAACCAAAAAATGAGAAGCCATTCGTTGCAGCCCTCTTCGTGACAGTTTGTCGGGCCTCTTCGGTCTTCCTCCTTCGGGCGCAATGCCCGCTGAAACTTAAATCTAGGCTCGAGATTCACTAATCGTAAGTCAAAGAAAAAAAAGAAAAAAAAAAGTCTAAATCGCGGAAACTAAGTGCACATGAACGATTAACGATCGTAATGATCGTCCATCGTACGCGTGCAGAATCTCGAGCTCAACGTTCGTTTCGAAATATTTCGCGACCACGACCGCGGAAATTCGAAAATCGATGAGCAAAGCCAAAAACGAGTGGCATGCTCCACTCGTTTCAACCGGCTTCACTCTCGATTCTTCAAATTTTATTCCCTGAAACAGATTGTCACGCGAAAAGCGCGCCTACCCGATCAGAGACTGTGACAACCTGCCCGGCCCTACCTACTTACAATTAACATACACACCAGAAAGTATACTACCTATCCTACCTATCCCTATATTTAAAAATAGCAAAACAGGCACACCAACACACTCATTCAACGATTCTCACACATAATACTCGGGCGCAAAATCCTACACTAGGGAAAACGTCCCGGGACGCCTCCGACACCCGAGCTTGGCATACAACTTGCACACTCTAACTTTACGTACCATTTTCCTGAAATCGATTGACGATGACTAGCGATCATTGCGTGAAATGTCATGAAAATATGCGTATATTTCAATTTTAATTATTAATATTTGTTAACAAAAGAATATGCCTTTTACGATCATCAAATTTGTTATATTTGAAAGTAAAGAAATCTAATATTGTTGATGACAAGTTATTGTAACGAGATTAATCATAAATATGTTAAATATTTCGAGTTATATAGAATAACATATTAAACGACGCAATTCCACAGCCTAACCACACACACAAAATGCGGAAAATACGTCGTGCACGATACACTAACGCATCGTCAATCGCTAAAAAATTTTTATTAGCTTATGAACTAAAATCATCATGCCCTTCGCCTCTCTCTCACCCAAGTAACACCTGGGCACGTGAGTGAGATCCTGGCAAAGAACACGGAAAGGGTTAAACCTGAAAATCCTGAGCTAAAAAAAATTATTAGTACATCTTCTAACGGACTAATGTTTTCTCATTTTAGATTCGCTCATTTTATTTCAAATTTTAATAAATTCTCTTTGTAAATTTTATGAATTCTTATTAATTTTATAAAGCAAAAATATTGAAATAATAAAGAAGAAATTTATTTTTGATATATTATTGAATTTATTATATTAAATTTACGTATGACAATTAAGAAATAATAGAAAATAATTGACTCTAAAAAGAATTTGAATGAAAATAACCTCAGGTGATCTCTTTATCAAAACATGGTTTCGAAAACATAAATCTAGTACAAAAATTCTTGTTTAGATTCAGAAATCTACCTGTCGCGAAGTATCTTCTTGCACATAATATTTCACATACATTCTTTTACGGAAAAAATAAATATTTTTACATTTAGAATCATACTTAAATTTATAACAAAAATCATTATAATTAAATATTACGATGAAATCGAAAATAAAATCATAAATATAAATTGTTTATTATCATATCGATAACCATATCATAACGTTAATATGCACTATCAATTGTATTGTACAATAATTGATATTTTTATTGTAACGAAGTCGGAGGATATCCGTCTTCTTCACAATTTTGAATTCATTTCATTATTTCTCACTATTTGAATCTTAATTTTTATTCATAAATAATATTTGTAATAATATTCATAAATATATTCATTTATTTATCAAATAATCATAGAGAAAATATTTTCAATCATAGATCAATCAAACTAATTATTCATATCATTCTATATATCGATAATTACTCTGTTATTTAATATAAACTATTATATTAACTATCTTTTCAAAAACGCGATATGCAAGAAGATCTATCCTGATCTAATAAATAAAATACAAGAAAAATGTTACTATTCACGAGTATACAATATAATAAATACCCGTGGTCACTGTGCTCGTGCAAAATTCTACGTATACAACCAGTCATCCGTGTCGATACGGACCTTTCGTCCTACGACATGATTGAATGACCGGAGGAACATAAATGCATGCGACTCACCAATAGATGCGAAGAATCTGCATTGTCGTGGCCCAAGATGTCATCGCCAAACAGTCATCACGAGGAAGGGAAAACTGTAATAAAATATGAAACACATTCATTAAAATTCTGATTATTTGAAAAAGTTGAAGCGAATAGAAAATATATAAAAGCAATTACCTCTTCGCGTGATGGATGACCGCCTTATTCCTCAGGAAACACTGACTCTACCCTGTACCGAAAACGAATATTCAAAAAAGTAAAAAAATAAAAATAAAGAACTATTAACGCGTCGATTTCGAATAGAAGCGGCGAACAAACACTGACTCTAGTTTCGCGAATAATTATAATAATTTAATTAGAGCTATTGTGCTCTAAATACTAGAAAACCATTACGAAGCAAACACTGAATTTACCGATCGCATTGCGCGCGACCACAAAAATTCTCTGGAAATAAAGACATATTATTAATGGGGGGAAGGGGGGATCTATGTAAAAAGAACCAAAATATTTTTTTCTTCTTTCTATCGAACATTTGTTTCAGAAAAAATTACCGCTTTTATTAAAAACCACGAATCGATTATTATTAATTTTGTATAAATTAAAGGATTTAGAATATATATCATTAATGCAAGATTATTAATAATTATGGTGAATCTTCATTACACATATAGGATAAAATATACTTTTAAGTAATGATAAAGTATATCGTGTAATAACGATCGAATAAAATACAGAATAAATACATACAATAGACGAGCGAAAAATCAAGCTTCCCTTTGAAAAAATATAATGACGTCCATGTTGGAATTTTTCCCGCCTTCTCGACCAATATACAGGTAATAATCTGTACAAAAGAAAACGAGAATTTTCAAATATACACATGAAATTTATAAAATTAATCGGTTACAAATAAAAATAAAACAATTATCAAGCACAATGTGAATTAATTAGCACTGTAATCGTCAAATAAACGAATAGACAAAAACGAATAATTTAATTTAATTTAATTTCAAAGGATTCCCAAGCATAATAATAATGGCGTATTTATTTAATAATAATGATAGGAATGATAGATTTAAGAAAAAAATATGTGCGTACTACGCAACAAACAAATCGCAAGAAAAAGTAAAGTTTCTAATACGAATATGGATACACCATAACGTAACACAATTTCGGTTAACGAATTTTCGCGGAGCGAAGGGAGAGGGAGGAGAAGAGATGCGCGCGTCGCCTGTCGAAACTTGTCGAAACCTGTCGAAGCCTGTCGAAGCCTGTCGAAACATGTCGAGCGTGGAAAAATACGAACACGTAATTTCTTAGAAAAGCTATGTTATGAAAACATCTAATTACCCTCGACCATAACAAAACAGAAAAAAGTACATAAACATTACAAAGAGACGCATTTAGAAACCGAAATATGATCACCGACCTAATATATAGTATATATAATATATAATAACCGAATATATAAATATGAAATAAAATTATCTTCGTTTCGTTTGTTTCAATGGATCAAAAATTATAAAAATACATTCCAAATATAATCTAATTTATTCTAATAAATTTATTTCGAAACATATGAAACATCGAAATTAGTCATAAATCATCGTAATGTATGCATACTACAAGTCATTTTTTCTTTCAAATTATCCGGAAAATCGATAATTTTTTCAAATGGCAATCAAAATCGTAAAACAAATGCGCAGGAAAACGATATCAAAATGAAGCAACAAATCTATTCGAATCTCGTCTCGATGAAGCACGAACTACCGGTATTCAATGATCGAAATTAGAAAAAACTCAATATATCAATTAATTTCGACACTTAAAATAATAAAACCATGATTAAATAAACGAAAATAATAATAATTTATATATTCGGTAGCAGAATTTGATCAAAATTACTTACTGCGCAGTAGAATTTTCCAAGCCGGCAGCGATCACACGTCCTCACTTGTTCACTTTCCACAGAAGACTGACATTGCGCGCCAAAACTCGCCAAGAAGCTCTCTCATTGGCTGGCGACGAAACTCGATATTTCGATTATTTCGATTATTTCGATAATCGAAATCGCATGAAAAATTAAAGTATTGCACGATATATATTTTTATTATTTTAATAAATAATATTAAAAATATATATTATTAATTTATTTTTATTATTAAATTTTAATTAATTAATTATTTATATTATATTTTTATTTGTACACTTTTATTATTTATATAATTTATTTATTGATCGATTTATCGATTATTATCGATATATTTGTCCAATGATTTATTTGTATGTTTTTTTATGATCTATTTATATATTTATATATTATATATTATATATTTATACTTATATATATATATATATATATATATATATATATATATATATATATATATATATTATATATTTATATATTTATTTATTCTTGTTTTTTCAATAACTTTCTTCTAAACTTTTCTGTTTTATTCATTTAAATATATTATATATTTCAATTTGTTTATTTAATTAATATTATTATATCCCTATCCTATATCTCTATTTATTTAATTACTTACATGTTTATTAATTCATTTATGTAGTGTCTTGTTTCTAAATTTTTTGTTTTGTTCATTTATATTACATCTTAAATTATTTATTTATATAGTTACTTATAGATTTATACATTTATTTAGATAATGATTTATTTGCAAACTTTATTGCAGATTTTTCTTCATTTATATATTTTATGAATTTATTTATTTATTTACTTATTACTTTACTGATTTAATTATATAGAGTTATTATATATTTAGTTCTATATATATTTATTTATTCATTTGCTAATGATTAATTTATAGATTTCTTAGTTTTGTTAGCTTCATTTGTGTATGCATCAATTATTTGTTCTCTGTTTATATATATATATATATATATATATATATATATATGTGTATGTAAGTGAACAAAATAAAAAGCAAAGAACAATAGTTTTAGAAAAAAGTTTTTAGCCAATTAAATATAAATTATTAAATTAAAGTAAGAAACACATACATCATTTGATGCAGATATAAATGAACAATACAAATGGACAAATTTGTAAGTAAATCAATAAACAAATTAATTTTAATGAAAGAATGAAAAAATATATGTATAACTGAATAAATAAAAGATAAATAAATAAATAAATAAATAAATAATTCAATGCATGCATAAATGTCAAAAATATATAAATGAATAAAACAAAAAAGTCTATTAATAAGTTCCTAAACAAGTGTATAAATAATTGAATAAATGAAGCTATGACCAAATAAATAAATAAATTGGTGAAATACATAAGTGCACAAAATATAATATAAATATAATATAAAAATTAATCACTAGATGAATGAATTAATAAACATATAAGCAAAATAATTAAAAGAATGAATGAATGAGTTTATGTAATGTGTACATAAGTGATCAAAAAGTTTACAAATAAATCACTAAAAGAATGATTAAAAATATAAAATATAATTATATATAATTGAAGGAATATATAAATATATAAATATAAATATTATATAAATATATAATTAAATAATTAAATATAATATAATTAAATATATAAATATTATATAATATTATATAAATAATTTGATATGTAAATAAACAAAACAAAATGTACAGAAATAAGCTAATCAAATGGATGAATAAATATCTAAATAAATAAATAACTCAAGAAGTAAATATATATAAAACTAGATGCATACATAACTGAATAAAACTAAGAATCATATATACATTTATTATTTTAGTTATTTAATTATTTGTACGTTTTATTCTATTTTTATACTTTTGTTTATTAATTATTTATACATTTACTTCTATATATAATTTACTATAAAATTTATAGTTGTATAGAGGATACAAAAATAAATTATGTAGTAAATAATAATGATTTTTAAGTCTCACCAATTCTTGGAGATTATTGTGAATCTCAAGGAAAACTGAGAAGCTAAATCTGAAAGTAAAAATTGAATTAAGCCTTAATTCTATGCAACAAATCTACATGAAATTTGAAAAATGAAAAACAATACACTACTTCATATATATATATATATCAATATTTTATATTATTATGAGTATAAATATATAAAATATTAATATATATTACAAAGTTTGAAAACAAAAAAAATGAAATGCATTTCACAGAGAATTTTACTTATTCTATTAACCATCATCATTTTTAATATCAATCACCATTACCAAGCATTACCAAGCATTATTAAGCATACAATTGCAAATATATTCTATTTTCTACAGCAATCTACTTCCTATTTTTTTTAAATTTTTCAATATAAAAATTTCAATACATCAACTTAGAAATATCCAAATCGTAAACGTGATTTAATACAATCCTTAAGGAAACTTAATCTATAATCTTCAAGATCAAATTTTATAATTTTATAAAATAAAGTTTGTTTCCAATTCATATCAGACTCACACCCTGTCACACCATCCCTACCTACATAGAATTTAATATTACAAAATTCAATTATACCTTTCCAATTCATTATAGATTCACACCCTATCACACCATCCCTACCTATCCACAGAATTAATCCATAAAATATAATACTTATACCTTCCTAATTCATTACAGACTCACACCTTATCACATTATCAACACAGAATCTAAATGGATTTCTCTTTATTCTAAAGGAACTACCTAACAGTATAAAAATCTATCTAAAAGATTTGTTTAGGGGCCCCTTCTACTTAAAAATAAACATAACCGAAAAATAGAAAGAAACATTATATAAAATATGATGAGTGATGATTGATTGATTTTATCAGTAGGTCCTGAAACAAATAAAATTCCAAATAATTAGTAACATATAAATATTTATTAATCGATGATACAAAATTTTCTTGAAATAGAATTGATATATCTGAAACAAAATCAAATAAAGAATTAGCATAAGTATAAAAAATATTTCAAAATATTGTAATTTCTTAAAAATTCGTAAAATAATGGTATGAAAAATGATAAATATAATGAACATTCACCATTATTCAAGAAATTTCATAAAAATAATTTTAATTCATATTTTAATGATTAAGTCTTCATCAAAGAGAAAAACAAATATTGCAAATATTAGCAATATTTTCTGCAGCAAACGCAGAAAATATAATGTGATAAGGGATGCTGAAAAAGAAAAGAATGTAGTAGCCAGAAGGACTACTAAAATAAAAATATCTTCCACTCGATATGAATCGAACAACAAACCGCGAGTGGAATATTCATTTTGTATCGCAACACTAAAACAATAAAATAATATATTTTTTTATAAAATAAGAAATTTTTAAATCAACGCGATGAGTGCTTTCTTATACTTGCAATATTAAATAATTTATATTTATTAAAAAAAAATATATATAAAAAAAGACATGGAAAATTCCCGAAAACAATCAATTATTTACGCAACGTTACTCTATGCACTCAAATTTAAACAACGCAACACTAATAAAGAATGATTCAAAAAATCCAATGATTTCCTTAATGACTGCCATTGTACAATCACCCTTGTAGCTTATTTAGCCACTTAAAGTGATTCAGGAACAGGAACGTTGAGTTCTTCCACAATTCCAGTGAAAGAAATTTGGGCATTCAATATTCGCAACACTACTTGAACAAACGCGATTATTTATCAACGCAACGCTATATTTTAAAACAAATTCAATCGAAATCAATCGAAATTAATTTTATTTATTAAAAAGCTATTACTGATTAGAAATGAAGGATCACAAAGATATAAATTATACTTTATACAATAAAAACAATTTATTATAATCATATAAAAACAATTTATAACAAAATCGCGATATCTTATAATTTACTAATGCAAACGCGATTCTCATTTTGACGCAACACTAATGCAAACGCGATTCTCATTTTGACGCAACACTAATGCAAACGCGATTCTCATCTTAACGCAACACTAATGCAAATGCGATTCTCATTTTAACGCAACATATGTAATAAAGGAGTCTAATTCAACCCGTTATTAATCAATCGCAACACTAATAAAAAACGCGATGCCCATGATGACTGGATCTTAATGATGGGCCGGCATGCAAACGGCCAGACGATACAACAACAATTACTACATATTACTAAAACGAGCACAGTGACAAAATAGTAACAATGACTTCCCATTCTTTGGACTCAGAAACAAGAACCAAAAATGAGAAGCCATTCGTTGCAGCCCTCTTCGTGACAGTTTGTCGGGCCTCTTCGGTCTTCCTCCTTCGGGCGCAATGCCCGCTGAAACTTAAATCTAGGCTCGAGATTCACTAATCGTAAGTCAAAGAAAAAAAAGAAAAAAAAGTCTAAATCGCGGAAACTAAGTGCACATGAACGATTAACGATCGTAATGATCGTCCATCGTACGCGTGCAGAATCTCGAGCTCAACGTTCGTTTCGAAATATTTCGCGACCACGACCGCGGAAATTCGAAAAATCGATGAGCAAAGCCAAAACGAGTGGCATGCTCCACTCGTTTCAACCGGCTTCACTCTCGATTCTTCAAATTTTATTCCCTGAAACAGATTGTCACGCGAAAAGCGCGCCTACCCGATCAGAGAATGTGACAACCTGCCCGGCCCTACCTACTTACAATTAACATACACACCAGAAAGTATACTA
Source organism: Apis cerana (assembly GCF_029169275.1). Taxonomy (NCBI): domain Eukaryota; kingdom Metazoa; phylum Arthropoda; class Insecta; order Hymenoptera; family Apidae; genus Apis; species Apis cerana. Next base: position 4,592,201 of record NC_083857.1, read on the forward strand.
CCTATCCTACCTATCCCTATATTTAAAAAATAGCAAAACAGGCACACCAACACACTCATTCAACGATTCTCACACATAATACTCGGGCGCAAAATCCTACACTAGGGAAAACGTCCCGGGACGCCTCCGACACCCGAGCTTGGCATACAACTTGCACACTCTAACTTTACGTACCATTTTCCTGAAATCGATTGACGATGACTAGCGATCATTGCGTGAAATGTCATGAAAATATGCGTATATTTCAATTTTAATTATTAATATTTGTTAACAAAAGAATATGCCTTTTACGATCATCAAATTTGTTATATTTGAAAGTAAAGAAATCTAATATTGTTGATGACAAGTTATTGTAACGAGATTAATCATAAATATGTTAAATATTTCGAGTTATATAGAATAACATATTAAACGACGCAATTCCACAGCCTAACCACACACACAAAATGCGGAAAATACGTCGTGCACGATACACTAACGCATCGTCAATCGCTAAAAAATTTTTATTAGCTTATGAACTAAAATCATCATGCCCTTCGCCTCTCTCTCACCCAAGTAACACCTGGGCACGTGAGTGAGATCCTGGCAAAGAACACGGAAAGGGTTAAACCTGAAAATCCTGAGCTAAAAAAAATTATTAGTACATCTTCTAACGGACTAATGTTTTCTCATTTTAGATTCGCTCATTTTATTTCAAATTTTAATAAATTCTCTTTGTAAATTTTATGAATTCTTATTAATTTTATAAAGCAAAAATATTGAAATAATAAAGAAGAAATTTATTTTTGATATATTATTGAATTTATTATATTAAATTTACGTATGACAATTAAGAAATAATAGAAAATAATTGACTCTAAAAAGAATTTGAATGAAAATAACCTCAGGTGATCTCTTTATCAAAACATGGTTTCGAAAACATAAATCTAGTACAAAAATTCTTGTTTAGATTCAGAAATCTACCTGTCGCGAAGTATCTTCTTGCACATAATATTTCACATACATTCTTTTACGGAAAAAATAAATATTTTTACATTTAGAATCATACTTAAATTTATAACAAAAATCATTATAATTAAATATTACGATGAAATCGAAAATAAAATCATAAATATAAATTGTTTATTATCATATCGATAACCATATCATAACGTTAATATGCACTATCAATTGTATTGTACAATAATTGATATTTTTATTGTAACGAAGTCGGAGGATATCCGTCTTCTTCACAATTTTGAATTCATTTCATTATTTCTCACTATTTGAATCTTAATTTTTATTCATAAATAATATTTGTAATAATATTCATAAATATATTCATTTATTTATCAAATAATCATAGAGAAAATATTTTCAATCATAGATCAATCAAACTAATTATTCATATCATTCTATATATCGATAATTACTCTGTTATTTAATATAAACTATTATATTAACTATCTTTTCAAAAACGCGATATGCAAGAAGATCTATCCTGATCTAATAAATAAAATACAAGAAAAATGTTACTATTCACGAGTATACAATATAATAAATACCCGTGGTCACTGTGCTCGTGCAAAATTCTACGTATACAACCAGTCATCCGTGTCGATACGGACCTTTCGTCCTACGACATGATTGAATGACCGGAGGAACATAAATGCATGCGACTCACCAATAGATGCGAAGAATCTGCATTGTCGTGGCCCAAGATGTCATCGCCAAACAGTCATCACGAGGAAGGGAAAACTGTAATAAAATATGAAACACATTCATTAAAATTCTGATTATTTGAAAAAGTTGAAGCGAATAGAAAATATATAAAAGCAATTACCTCTTCGCGTGATGGATGACCGCCTTATTCCTCAGGAAACACTGACTCTACCCTGTACCGAAAACGAATATTCAAAAAGTAAAAAAATAAAAATAAAGAACTATTAACGCGTCGATTTCGAATAGAAGCGGCGAACAAACACTGACTCTAGTTTCGCGAATAATTATAATAATTTAATTAGAGCTATTGTGCTCTAAATACTAGAAAACCATTACGAAGCAAACACTGAATTTACCGATCGCATTGCGCGCGACCACAAAAATTCTCTGGAAATAAAGACATATTATTAATGGGGGGAAGGGGGGATCTATGTAAAAAGAACCAAAATATTTTTTCTTCTTTCTATCGAACATTTGTTTCAGAAAAAATTACCGCTTTTATTAAAAACCACGAATCGATTATTATTAATTTTGTATAAATTAAAGGATTTAGAATATATATCATTAATGCAAGATTATTAATAATTATGGTGAATCTTCATTACACATATAGGATAAAATATACTTTTAAGTAATGATAAAGTATATCGTGTAATAACGATCGAATAAAATACAGAATAAATACATACAATAGACGAGCGAAAAATCAAGCTTCCTTTGAAAAATATAATGACGTCCATGTTGGAATTTTTCCCGCCTTCTCGACCAATATACAGGTAATAATCTGTACAAAAGAAAACGAGAATTTTCAAATATACACATGAAATTTATAAAATTAATCGGTTACAAATAAAAATAAAACAATTATCAAGCACAATGTGAATTAATTAGCACTGTAATCGTCAAATAAACGAATAGACAAAAACGAATAATTTAATTTAATTTAATTTCAAAGGATTCCCAAGCATAATAATAATGGCGTATTTATTTAATAATAATGATAGGAATGATAGATTTAAGAAAAAAATATGTGCGTACTACGCAACAAACAAATCGCAAGAAAAAGTAAAGTTTCTAATACGAATATGGATACACCATAACGTAACACAATTTCGGTTAACGAATTTTCGCGGAGCGAAGGGAGAGGGAGGAGAAGAGATGCGCGCGTCGCCTGTCGAAACTTGTCGAAACCTGTCGAAGCCTGTCGAAGCCTGTCGAAACATGTCGAGCGTGGGAAAAATACGAACACGTAATTTCTTAGAAAAGCTATGTTATGAAAACATCTAATTACCCTCGACCATAACAAAACAGAAAAAAGTACATAAACATTACAAAGAGACGCATTTAGAAACCGAAATATGATCACCGACCTAATATATAGTATATATAATATATAATAACCGAATATATAAATATGAAATAAAATTATCTTCGTTTCGTTTGTTTCAATGGATCAAAAATTATAAAAATACATTCCAAATATAATCTAATTTATTCTAATAAATTTATTTCGAAACATATGAAACATCGAAATTAGTCATAAATCATCGTAATGTATGCATACTACAAGTCATTTTTTCTTTCAAATTATCCGGAAAATCGATAATTTTTTCAAATGGCAATCAAAATCGTAAAACAAATGCGCAGGAAAACGATATCAAAATGAAGCAACAAATCTATTCGAATCTCGTCTCGATGAAGCACGAACTACCGGTATTCAATGATCGAAATTAGAAAAAACTCAATATATCAATTAATTTCGACACTTAAAATAATAAAACCATGATTAAATAAACGAAAATAATAATAATTTATATATTCGGTAGCAGAATTTGATCAAAATTACTTACTGCGCAGTAGAATTTTCCAAGCCGGCAGCGATCACACGTCCTCACTTGTTCACTTTCCACAGAAGACTGACATTGCGCGCCAAAACTCGCCAAGAAGCTCTCTCATTGGCTGGCGACGAAACTCGATATTTCGATTATTTCGATTATTTCGATAATCGAAATCGCATGAAAAATTAAAGTATTGCACGATATATATTTTTATTATTTTAATAAATAATATTAAAAATATATATTATTAATTTATTTTTATTATTAAATTTTAATTAATTAATTATTTATATTATATTTTTATTTGTACACTTTTTATTATTTATATAATTTATTTATTGATCGATTTATCGATTATTATCGATATATTTGTCCAATGATTTATTTGTATGTTTTTATGATCTATTTATATATTTATATATTATATATTATATATTTATACTTATATATATATATATTATATATTTATATATTTATTTATTCTTGTTTTTTTCAATAACTTTCTTCTAAACTTTTCTGTTTTATTCATTTAAATATATTATATATTTCAATTTGTTTATTTAATTAATATTATTATATCCCTATCCTATATCTCTATTTATTTAATTACTTACATGTTTATTAATTCATTTATGTAGTGTCTTGTTTCTAAATTTTTTGTTTTGTTCATTTATATTACATCTTAAATTATTTATTTATATAGTTACTTATAGATTTATACATTTATTTAGATAATGATTTATTTGCAAACTTTATTGCAGATTTTTCTTCATTTATATATTTTATGAATTTATTTATTTATTTACTTATTACTTTACTGATTTAATTATATAGAGTTATTATATATTTAGTTCTATATATATTTATTTATTCATTTGCTAATGATTAATTTATAGATTTCTTAGTTTTGTTAGCTTCATTTGTGTATGCATCAATTATTTGTTCTCTGTTTATATATATATATATGTGTATGTAAGTGAACAAAATAAAAAAGCAAAGAACAATAGTTTTAGAAAAAAGTTTTTAGCCAATTAAATATAAATTATTAAATTAAAGTAAGAAACACATACATCATTTGATGCAGATATAAATGAACAATACAAATGGACAAATTTGTAAGTAAATCAATAAACAAATTAATCTTAATGAAAGAATGAATAAATATATAAACAAGTATTATATAAACAAACAAGATATGATTTGTGAAGCAAAGTACCATTAAAATTAAAGATTAAAATTAATAATTATTAATAGTATGTTATTATTTTCAATCTGCATTGATAATTGTTTATGATAATGATTTAATAGTTGATACAACGCAATTCCAGGATCTAACACAATATGAAAAATACATCGATACATTAACGCATTAATAGTTACTAATAAATTTTTATCAACTTATAACTAAAATTATCATATTCATCGCCTCTCTTCAAGTAGCACTTCAGCACGTAAATAAAATCCTGACAATGTATACGAGAACGGTAAAATCTGAAAATCTTGAAAAAGATAGATTAGTATAAATATTTTTTCTAAAAACTACTGAATTTTGATTTTATAATGAAATAATTTTATTTTTAACTTTATATCTCAAATTTTAATTATTTTATATTTTACTTTTTATTTATTTTTTATTTTATTATATAATAAATTATTGAAATTTTATAAAAAAGTTTATTAATTAAAATAAAATATATTTATTTAAAAAGAGATTAAAATACAGTTCAATAAAGTTATTGATTCAAAGTAAAATTAATGAAATTTCATAGAAAATTCCTCAGACGATTTGTTCATCAAAGCACATTTTCGAAAATACGAAAGAAATATTCAAAACTTATAACTTTGATTTCAAAATCTTCCTATCGCGAAATGTCTTCTTGTACATAATATCTATATATATTTTTTTCAAACGGAAGTAAAATTTATTATTCCTTTCATTAACTTTACATTTTCTTCTTGATTTTGAAAATTAAGCAATTAAATCATTAACATAAAAGAAAAGATGAAATTAAAAGTTATTTATTATTGCATTATTATTTATTTATTTCGAATATTCATGTCTAATTTATTATATATTTAGATATTTGATATTTATAAATATCCATATTAAATATATTCTAATAGATTATGATAATTTAAGTTTAATAATTAATTTGGAAAATTATTAATATTTAAAAACATGATGTATAAGAAAACCTAGATTAAATCAAACTAAACTAATAAATAAAGCAGAAAAATATGTATATAAATGTTACTACTCACGAATATAATAAATATTTGCGGTCATTTTGCTCGTGCAAAATTTTATATATACAACTAATCACTTGTGTCAATTTGAATCTTTTTACGATATTGATTGAGTGACTGAAGTAATTAAAATGCGTGCAACTCATTAGATGCGAAAAATTGCCAATGATATTGATATTGGAAGTCATTGTGAAGTTGTCATCAAATAAAAGGAAGTAGAAACTGTAATAAAAAATGAAATATCATAATTTAAAACAGTATTTATGACTATTTAATGATTATTTTAAAAAATTAAAAAAAATGAAACTCTAAATTGACAGAAAATATATAAAGATAATTATCTCTTTTGGTTTAAATGAATATGAATCAGTTTATATTCTTAAAATACTGATTTTAATATGAATTTGAAACGAATATTTAAAAAAGAAAAAAAAATAAAATAAAAGATTATTAATGTATTCATTTAAATTATAATAGAATAAACATTAATTTTAATTTCACGAATAATTAGTATATAATTAAATTGAAGTTTTACTCTAAAAAATACTTTAATAAAATACTTAAATAATTAATAATACACTAACTCTATTAATCGCATTGTAGTCACAATTTTCTGAAAAGTTGTTAGCAAAGAGAAAAAAAAGATTAAAAAATACAATGTTCTATTTTTTTATATTAAATATATGCTGAAGAAAATAGTTTTATTTTTTTGAAGTATGAATTAAAAATTAGACAATGAAAGAATAAATTTAATTTATTTTTTTTTATAAAAATATAATCTAATATATTCAAAATAAAAATTTGTTTAATTTCTTTTACTTTCATCGTAATATTTTTAAAAATTCATATATTGATATATGAATAATTTAATAAATATTTATCATTACAATTTAATTAAAAAGAAATAAAAATATATTTGTTTACCATTATTGAATGTTACCATTTTTTCATTACGTCAATCGTTATAGTGTCCATATTGAAATTTCGTTTTCCCGTCTTATATTGTTTCAATCAATCTACACAAAAATCATTAAATCTTTAGAATAAATATATAAAATACTAATATGAAACAAATAAAATTAGAATTAATTATAATAAAATAAAACAAATAACAAAATTCAAATATCATTTTAAAAACTAATATTCTTCATTATTCACTAATGTTAATAATTAATGTTAATAGTGAAATAGATTAATAAAGAAAATTGAATTAAATTAAATTATAATTATATAAAATATATCAGAATATAAATATTTCTGAAAGTATCAATTATAATAATGTTCAATAAATTATTAATTAAATGCATTAATTAAATAATAATAATATAAGAAAAATAATTAGAGAAATAATATATTTTGCAATATATAAAATTAGAATACATACCTATAACGTCTACATGTCACAGTTTTCGATAGAAGAATGATCTTTGCAGCACAATTTCGATTATTGAATTAAATTAAAAGATATTCTTGACAGTTCACCAATAAATATAGATTTATTTATTTAAGAAAAATATATATATTTAATAAAAATATATATATATATAATATATGTATAAAATAAAATAAAATTGATTAAAATGATATAATTATTTTTTTTTTATATAACTAAAAAGTCACAAGAATATATATTAATTATTGTAAATCTTATATTAAAATAAATAAATCAATCAAAATCAAATTTAATCACATTTGAATGGAAATTGTAATACGTGCATAACCTATTACATCTTCAAAATTAATTAATAAAGTAATTAATAATTAAATAATAATCTCTATAAATAAAAATGAAAATAAATATATGAAATTAAAATAATAGTAAAATAAAGAAATAACTAAATTTAAATTCCGTATTAAATATCGATAACTGTCAAATACACAAGCAATGAAGAACAACAAAAAAGTTTTGAAAAACAATTTAATTTTTGTATTATATTTAATAAATGATTAAATATGCACATATTAATTAAACAAAGACACTAATAATTTACAAATTATATTACGATATTATAGTTATATAGTTTGCACTGATTTAACATATGCTTTTTTCATAATTTTTGACAGCAAATTGATGCCATATGCACTAATTCATTTGAACCTTAGCAGCTTTTTGATTGGTTAAAGCAATTTTTTAATTCATTTTTCAGTGAGAAAATTGAAATATTATAATATAATATAAATTTCTATATATAGTTTTATAAAATTTTATACCGATTAAAAATATAATAAAAATAAGTTATTATAATTAATTTATTATAAAAATTACCTAAATTACAAAAATTGAAACATAAGATTTTTAAAAAGACATTTAAAATAAAAATTAATTAAATCTATAAAAAATAGTAGAAAAAGAAAGAATAATAAAAAAAAATAATATAAAAAAATGAATAAATTATATATATATAATCAAAATTAAATACAAGATTTAACTTTTTTTATTACCAAATTGCGATTTATCCAGAATGCGAATTGTCTAATCACCAAAAATTCATTATATTAATCTCATTTAAAATATTAATCTCATTTTATGTAAATATATAGTAATTCATTTATAATTTTTTAATTTATTTATTAATTTATTTAAATGACAATAATATTTATATATTTATTATATATTTATACATTTATAAATTTATTTATTATTTATATTAATTATATATTTATTTATATATTTATTTATTGATATTTTTTATTTCTTTATTTATTTATTTATTTATTATTTTTTTATTTTTTTTATTCTTTTATTTATATTATCATTTATTATATATAATATATTATATATTTGTTTATTTATTTTTTCATTAATTCATTTTTCTATTTATTTATTCATTTATCGATATTAAATTATTAAATTTTATTTATTTAATCATTTATATGACTTTTGCATGAAATATAAATACGGACAAATAGTTAAAGAAAGACAATAACGCCATCTTCAGAATGCCACAAATAAAACTTATATAGATAAGAAAATAATAGGAAATGATAAAATAAGAATCAACTTTCAACACCATCTATTGAATGAAAAAATTTTTTCCAAAGACGGAATAAAATAAGAATTGAATATTAACGCCATTTCTTAAATGTTTTTAATTCAATATTCAAGAGATGGCATTACCGATCAATTCTTATCTTATCTCTATCTTTCTCTTATTATTTGCTATCCTTTTTTATATGTTTCATTTACGACACTCTGCAGATGGCGCTGATTCCCTAATTTTTATTCTATCTCTATCTTTATCTATATTAATTACTTTCCTTGTTTATACTGTATAAAATTTGTGTTCATTATCAAATCAAGAGACAATTCTGTTATTTGATTAACTTTATTTTATATTTATGTCTAATGTCTTTGACCATTGATTAAAAATTTTTAGAGAATCTATTCAATCTAATTTTTATATTGTAAATATATATATCTTATATGTATCTACTTTTTATATATATTTTATATAATAAAATTTAATACAATGTCTATCTATTATATTTAAAGAAAAAAGTTGAAATTTATCTATTATATTTAAAGAAAAAAAAACAAAATTTGATTTTTATAACATATTTAAAAATAAAATCATTGAAAACGATAAAGTTTGAAATTTTTTCAATAAATTCATTTGTAAGAATTATTTTAATTTGATTCTCTATACATAAGAAAGAGATTGGAAAATACAAAAAAAAAATTCTGATTTTATAATAGAAGCTTTATTCACTCTATGATTAATAATTCAAACTTATTCTTTCGAAATTTCCAAAAAATAAAATAAAAAAATATATTGAATGTTAGATTAATTCTGTATCATATTTTGTTTCTTTTTTATCTAGCAGAAGCATTTGAAGATATATTTATATGTATTTATATAATAATAAATATCTATAAGTTCTAACAATTTCTAGAAAATTATATTATATTTAATATGTTGCATTTAATAAAATTTATTAAAAAATTTGAATTTTTTTATTTTACAATTTAGGAAATAAATTTAATGAATATTTAAAATTTAGATTTTATTGATTAATTTTATTTACTTATCTCTTGTTAATATGTTTGAGTTACAATAAAATCTATGAATTATACAATTTCTTCAAACTGAATTATCACTCTTATATTAAAAAAACAAAATTCGAGATATTCTCATTCAACGAGTAAACAATACAATATAATATTTAAATTTTTCTTAATTAAAATTTTATTTCTACTTAATATTCTTTTATTTTATTTTACTTTATTTTATTTTATTTTATATACATAAATAATTATAAATAAAATATAATCCTTTATATATTAAAAATACGCATGAAAAAAGTGAAAATTAAAAAAAAGAAGAAAAAACAGAAAAAAGAAGAATCAATGATCATGTATTTAAAAAAAAATAAATTGATATTATTCAATTAAACTCAAATACAATTCAATTTCGACTTCATATTTATACTGCACTCTTATTTAAAAATACTCAAATTTTTTTTAAATCTTTGACAATAATGATGTATTTTTATAATATTTTTAATCATTATTAAATATTTATATTAAATATTACATATATTTTATATCATAGTTACATTATATTTTATATCTCATTTTTATTATGTTATTTTATATCAAAAATAAATTAAATTAAAAAAGATAAATATATAAAATAATATCTTATTTTTTACAAATCTTATAATAAGATTATAATAACATTAAACTATCTAATATTACTATATATAATACACTATATATAACTTTTAAACTATCTAATATTATTTATAATTAATAATAATTTAATATTAATTGTATTATATTACAATTTATTATTTTTATTATCATTGATCATGTAATTATAAAACTATTATTGAATTGTGAATATTCAGATAATATAAATTACTTTTATTAACAATAATATTATTTCAAACGAAAGTTAATTAAATTACATAAAAATCACAACGCGCCAAAACATGCAATGCTATGAACTTCGGCAATAATTTCGATAGTCTATTATTAACTATCATGAATAGGATATATCGATATGAAATTGATATTTGTTATTGAATAAAAATTTGCCTGACGAATAATATTGTGGATGGTAATCTTCAGGAAGAAAAAAAAATATTCTCTCTCTATGCGGAGAGAATTTATGGATAACGTTAAACGTCGACATCCTCATTCGTGACACCTAACTTTGATACGAGTCTTTAGTATCGATCTTCTGGCAGCTCGGTATTCTCGACGCTGACGACGACGCAAGCCCAACTCAAAACGGAAGATCTGTCCGTGGTAGAGGGGTGATTTGTCCTCCCTTTCGTTACCGTTGTTAACTTCCTCCTCCTTTCCTTTCACCCTTACAGTTCACTCACAGTTTCCCTCCCCTTGTTTTCTGTGTTTTTTCTCTCTCACTTTCTCTCGTGTCCTCACGAGGAGGAGGACGAGAAGTAGGAAAGATGAGCGATCAAGAAGATCTCGACTACTACATCATGTTTCCATCGTTTCCACCATCCCCGAAGGATCCAACATTAACTACTGGTAGCCAGGATCAACGCGAAGAATTCGTATTCGTCTACAAAGAGGACAAACGGCCAGTGATAGTATTGCTAGGATGGGCCGGCTGTCAAGATAAATATCTGGCCAAGTACAGCGCAATTTATGAAGAGAAAAGGTATCAATATTTTCTAAATTATACTTTTAAATTATTTCCTATTTTTGAATCGCATTATTCTTTTTTCTTTATTTTTTATTGTTCAAAATGATTGAAACTTCAGAATATAAGGTTGTAAATAATTAATTATATATTGAAAGTTCATAAATATTATTTGAAACAATGCATGTCAGTGTCAATATTAGTAAGTAAATCTTAAAAAAATGAAATAGAAAAATAAATATTTATTTGTATGCATATATATAGGATATTTTTTCATAAGATTTATGCACAGATTTAAATTTCATGAATTTGATAAAATAATTGATAAAACGTGATAAAAAATTGCTGGAAATTATATCACACCGTTTATTTGATGATAATAATTCAAAATTGGACTAATAAAAATTGTTTATTTAAATTATTTCAAGAAATTATTGTTTAGATAAATAATTGAACTTTCTTATAAAAATCATGAAATTTTGTTTATTTAGCATATATGAAAGGATAATATTCATTTTTCAAGTTGCATCACGCTACGATACACAGCACCGGTAGAATGCCTATTTTGGCGAAGAGACAAAATGCCTTACATCGGCAAACGATTAATTCAAGTGATAACCGACAAGAGTTTGGATCAACATCCGATATTCTTCCATGTCTTCAGTAACGGTGGCGCGTTTTTATACCAACATGTAAGCCTTGCTATGCAACAAGCTAACACACCGCTCAAGGTAAAAAATACTTTTACCTTTTACCTTTCAACCTTTCTTTGCTTTATTAATTTGCGTAATATATATTAAAATTATAGGTCAAAGGAGTGATATTTGATAGTGCTCCAGGAGAAAGAAGATTAACCGCTCTTTTCAAAGCGATCAGTGCTATCATAGGAGGACATCCTATTACAAACATACCAATGTCTTTCTTTATTACAATTTTCTTATCTATACTTTGGTTTTTAGAGGTATTTACAATAATATTAACTCTTTTTATACCAATTTTTTTTATTTTTTCTTCTTTTTCTTTTTTTTTTAGAAAATTTAATGTTAAAATTGCTAATAAATAATCAAACGATTAGAAATTATAATAAATAAGAAAAATAAATTTGGTACTTCATTTACTTTCTTATTAATTAAAAAAATTAAAATTATAAATATTTTTTTTTAATTATCAGCTTTTTTAATTATTAGATGATAATGAAATAATTATATAAATTCAAAATTAGAAATGATTTGATCAATTGTCTAGGTAATAGCTCATGCTCTTGGACGTGGTTATCCAATACAAACAAATCCAATTGGTCTTGCAGAAGAATCCTATTCTTGGCCTCAATTATTTCTCTACTCAAATGCAGATAATTTAATTCCAGCATCAGTACGTATTTTCAACAAAACATTACAGTTAAAATATTTACAATAAATATTCTCTTTTCATTTAAATTTGTATATTATCGTTGATCATATTTCAAGGACGTCGAAAAATTTGCCAGTCGACGAGCAGAACGTGGTGTACGAGTACAACTGGTACTTTTCACAAATTCTCCACACGTCAAACATTATGCTACCTATCGTGACGCTTACGTAAATACAGTTTGTAGCTTCATTCACGAATGCTTGATGTCACCAAATTCTGAATGTTTAGAATTGTCGCAGAATCATAGCATAAAAAATAATTCTCAAAATTATGTCACTATGCCAAGTCTTACTAAAAGAGTTGTACTACCTCACGAAGCTACCAAACTAAATTAGAGAAAGAGAAAAAAATGATTAATACTAGAATAGCAATATGATCAATGAAAGAATCATATTTCGTACAATTTTGCATGTACGATTATATGTGAACAAAAATGGACAAACTGGAAGGCTAAGAGGATCGGCATATTGTTTGTTTATTATTTTCGATATATGAATATTATTAATATATTTGAATATGTTAATATAAAATATCTGGAGACAGCGTTGAGTCTTGATTTTTTCTTAAATTTTTTTAATTTATAGCATTATAATGTTAATTATATAAAATATATAAAATTAATGTAAAATAAATTTGTATTATAATAATTTAATGATTTAACTTATAATTTGTTTATAATGTTTTATCAACTATTACAATTTATATTATTATTTGTTAGCATTGTTTATTTTAAATTAATCATCTGAATTTAAAATTAGATTTACATACAAAAATATAATAATGTTTATAAATTATGAATAATATATATATATATATATATATATATACATAATATACATATATATATATATATATACATAATATACATATATATATATATATATATATATATACACACATAATATATACTTAAACAAAACTCAACGTTGATTTAATATATGATGAATTAATATTTATATTTTCATAAAAATATTTTAAAAACTAAACTTTGCTCGACCTCTCCTTCTTTTGTCCTCTTACATTCATTCTACTTTTGCTTATTTCTTTCATATCTTCCAGTTTTCTCCCTCTTTATGTATTCTTAAGCGTCAATGTGCCTGAATCTCATAAATTAACAACAAATTGATATAATTGCGTTCCTGTCGAAAATAAAATTAAAAAAGTACACGCACAAGTATTTTATTCGATCGTGTACAGATATATACGATTTGCAAAAATAATTCTGAATTTTCAATAAAATATATGTAGAATATTATCTTATATAGCGAATATTCACATTTGGAATATTTCGTAACATTGAATAGTTGAAATAAAAACTCTAGATGCACTTAAGCAAAATAAAATGAAACATTTAAAATTAGAAATCTAAATGCTTATTGATGCAATGAAATGTCAAGATTATAATTTATAAACATTTAAATTTCACTGTAAACAAATTCGCACAAAAGAATCAAGCTGGTCTTGATTTTACTTTCAATTTAATTGCGATTGTAATTAAATATCCATGAAATAAAAAAATTTTCTTCTATCCCTTCCTATCAAATGCATATATATATGCATGTCTTATATAAAACACATAGATATATACAGATATATATATATATATATATATATATATATATATATATATATATAAATATATTTTGATTTGTCGATTAGTTATAAATAAAGACTGATAAATATATAATTGTTGCTTTTTTTAGATATATAAAGTGAAATGAATGAAATATTCGATATTTACACATATTTGCATCTTTTTTATATGTAATTAAATTAAATATTGAATTAATCATAAAATTTTTTCTTATTGAAGAATATTTTAAGACTATAATTAGATCATTTATGTAGACTTTTATTATTTTTCATAATATTTTATATATTAAACATTCATGATTTCAATTTGTAATTTTATTATAATTTTTTTCATTATTTAAAATAAAGTTATTAGTAATAAATATTTATTAATTTAACTATTTGCTATTCTTGATCAGATAAAAGATTTTAAATTAATGATATTAATAATATCTTTAACATATAAAAATTTTAAAATAATAAATAATCAAAAATTATAATTTATATAATTGATATAACATATATTATAATATTACATATATTATTATTATTATTATTATTATTATTATTATTATAAACATTTATATAATTATATAATTTATTTTAAATATAATTTTCATCATTAGAAACTTTTTCTAAATTTCCATAACAACCAATTTTTTTTCTAATTAAATCTCCCCATAAAACATTAATATTGCAAGCAGGACAAATACCTTCAATTGGTAAAATCATATTATCTTTACAAAATAATTGTGCTAAACAAATTAAATGAGCTATTAATGAACAGTTAGGTCTTATACAGCTAATTGATTGTTCTTTTTCTAAAAGTGAATTACAAAGAAAACAAATTATAGATAATTTATTTAATGCTTGTATATTATTTGTCTGTTTTATTTTTTTTGATATTATTTTTCCATAACATATAGGCATATGCATTGGAGCTGAAACATATCTATAATATTCTTCATAGAACTCATAATCTAACCAACGTATTGTTAAAGGTAAACGACACCAAGGACCAATTTTCAACATTTCTGATAAAACAGATAAATGAAATCTAATCTTTCTTTTTTGTTGTAATTTTTTCTTTGCATTAGATACATATATATGTTTTAAACGCCGACTTTTATGGGGATGTTGCCAAGCCCATTCAAACTAAAAATGAAAACAAATTAATTTCAAATATAAAAATTTTAGATGAAGTTAATTTTTATTAAATTTTATTAAATGAACATACGCTAAGTGCAGATGTTTTATTTAGGAAACCATGAATAATTAGTACCATATTCCTAGAAAAAAAACAAATTATTTTTATTAAAAATATTTATGATCATTTAATAATTATATTATTACCATGGTCCTTTTTCACTTGTTTTCCGAGCACCTTTATGTTCCTTTCCAGCATTATGTTCTTTAAGTCTACGACAAGGATCAACTGTAAATCCTACGTATATTCTTCCTTTAAATTGTGGATTCATAGAATATAATAAATACACTCCATAAAAATGTTCTATTACTTCTGAATTTTCCATTTTTTCCATTTAAATTTATTATTATTAAAAACAGTATATTAGATTAAAAGATAACAAACAAATTAAAAGATACTTTTATTACAATATATTAAAATATTTTATTAATATTTTAAAATATTTATTAATATTTATATAATTAATATAATTTATTGTAAAACAATATAGTTAATATATTGTTTAATTTTAGTTTAATTTTTACATTCAATTAAATTTTGTAAAAAATTAAAACTAGATCAATTAACCTAAATCAATTTAAAACAAAATATAGATTATAAATAGGTTAGGTAGGTTGTAAATAAATAACCAAAAAAAATCACATTTATTATGAACAATAATTACGAACAATTAAAACACATGATTTATCATAATATATTAAATTTAAAAATATAATGTTTCGAATCCAAAAATTACTTAAATATAAATAAAGAAATATATAATTTTTTTTTATAAAAAATTAAATTTATATACTATATCAAAATATATACTATATAAAATTAATTCTATAAATATGAATAAAAATTAAAATATTCATATTTCAACATTTTATTTAAAAATAAGAGATAACATATTTATTACATACATATTAAAATTTTTAAAAATTACATTTATATTTATAAATTCTATCATATTAAGTTATATGAAAAATTATCTAATGATGTAATATTTAAATCATAAAACAATATTTAAATCATAAAACAATTTTTTAACATTAAGTATTATTATTTTAAATTATTATCTTTTTATCAAGAGATAAATTAGAATAAAAGTACATTTAATGATATTATTATATCGAGAATAAAATATTTTATGAAAGACGCAAGCGCTGTGATAAATTCTTTAATTTATTTGATAAGTATATTTCTCATAGTTATAAATCTTACTTTATGTAAAAACAGTAGATCGCGAATGGAGATAAATAAGAATAAATCAAGAATAGTTTTTTCTGGGAATGTAATTGAAAGCGCCGCGTGTTTAGTTGCAGCACTATTGAAATTGGGCTTTGATCTTGATTGGATATAAACCAGCAGAGATCTGTAAGCGAGGATCCACTAAGAATGGCTGCCGTTTTGAGAAGATTCAGTGCCGCGCAGATCACGGTGATCAGCAAAACTAAACTACCGTCATTTATTATCAGCCGGTAGGCGATCAAGATTCAAAAACCTTGAGGAGCCCTTCTTTTTTCATATGTTTCGTACATAGACTACGAGCTAGTCTCTAAACAGCGGCTTTTTAGGGCAATAGCCACATCGTATGTGTTGTAGATCTTTTGCAAGGTCATCGATCAGACAGGATATCAGCGAAGGATGGATAAACAAGCTTTCCGTAAGAAAAATCGAGCCAACAAAAGAGTCTCATTCAAGGATGCTATCAGATAAAGGAGTTATTTACGCTTTGCATACGCACAATGTTCGACCTGATTCTATTGATAACTATTTAACTAATTAGTAAGTAAATTTTGTTTACATTTTTTATTATAATATCAAATCTTAGCTTTAAACTATAAGTACTTAAAATATACGCACAAAAATCCTTTTCGATTTTTTTAAAAGTTTCAAAAAAATATTAGATTTTATTTATGTCGCAGAATTGGCATGCACAGAGAATTCTTTTATATTAGAAAAATTATATTGGGACATATTTGTATTTTGGGATATTACAGTGAAGAGATTGTTAACATTATAAACTCCAAGAAGTCTGAATTGAAATTGGAACTAGTTGGTTCATGGACTGTCGTAGCTGGTGATATCGATCAAGCTTTACATCTATGGCAATATTCTGGTGGTTATGATAGCGTTGATCATACACAAATTGAATTGTCTAAAGACAAAGTATGGCAATCAAAAAAATTTATATAAAATAATATAAAATAAATATTTTTTATAACATAACATTTTTTATTTTCAGGCATATCAACAATTATTCAAAGAAAATGGCAATTATTTACGATCACGTTATTTACAGTATTTGTTAGCATTTAGTTATTGGCCTCCTCTTACAAAACGAAATGATTCAAATATATATGAAATACGCAGTTATAGGCTACAACCTGGTACTATGATAGAATGGGGCAACAATTGGGCAAAGGCTATAAATTATAGACGTAACAATAATGAACCTTTTGCTGGTTTTTTTTCACAAATTGGTAGATTATATAACGTTCATCACATTTGGTGTAGGTATCAATATTAATGTTTTTCATTCATTTTTAAATTCATTTTATATATCATATTTATAATATAAAATAAATATATATAAATTAAATATATACAATCAAATACAGATTCATCAGATATTACTATCTTAGTTTTCATCACCATTATTATAAAAACTAATTTAATTTTATATAAAATGTTTTTTGCTATAAGTAATAATAATGATAAAAATGAAATATCTTGTATATATATCTTGAATATACCTTGTATATATTCAAAATATTTTATTTTTTTTGTGATAAAATTTCATTTTATTAGTGTGTTTTATAATTAAATAATAAGAAAAAGTTTTATTAAAAAATTATAATTAAAATTACAATTAGATTATAATTAAATCCATTTCATTTTGATACATATAAAATTTTTTAATAAAATATATTGATAAGTATAAAAAGTTGATATATAAAAATATCAGTTAATACTTATTTATAAACAATTAAAATCTGCAAAGATAAAATGAGAAAAGTAATTTATATCACTTATATCACTTATATCTATTTCATTTCATCATAAAAAATATCAATTAATTTGAACTTATAAACTCAACTATTTATATATATTTTTATATATCAACTTTTATTTTTGTTTTGACATCTAAAGTTAATCTTCCAAAGATATTCCACAAATATAATATTATATATTGTATATAATAAATTGATACAAAAAATTTTTTAAATGAAGAAAAATTAAAATGAACTTTAAAAATGGTAAATGAATTTTTGATAATAATAATAGTAATAATAATTCTAGTATTATATTTTTTATAGTAATAAAAAATTTATCAATTCCATTTTATTTCATATTTTTATTATAATTTTTATAGCTTTATGTTCATAAATATCTATAATACTACATCTATAATAATAATAAATGAAAAAATATATGTTATATGTTATTACATGTCTTATATATTATTACATATTATATTTTAAATATATATATATAATCATTTTTTTTTAAATAAAAAATAAATATAATTCCAGGTTATAAAAATCTTCAAGCGCGAATGGAAACTCGTGAGAGTGCATGGAGACTTCCAGGATGGGATGAATGTGTTGCATACACTGTACCATTAATTAGAGAAACACATTCCCGTATATTGAGTCCAACTAGCTTTTCACCAACAAAATAGAATTTTATATTCACAATTTTAAATGTATTTGTACAATACAATTTATTCCTTATATTTACATTATAATATTGTAAAAATATTTGTTATATTACATATTACATTTATAATTGCATAAAGTAAGCGCTCAATAAGAATTGTAGCATTGTGTTACAATTACTAAAATGTATTTTAATAAAATTTAAACTTTTTTGTTACTATATATAACGCTTTAATATATATCTTTATTGTCAATTGAAATACATTTGTATATTAATGAATATATTTATCGTTAATTTTGAGTATTTTTATTTTATTTTTTAATAATTTTTAGTTATATTTCATATATTTATATTAGTTATTTGAAATATTTATAAATATTCAATAACTTTCATAGAAATTATTTAATAGAAATTATTGATTAATTATAATCAAAAAAATTATTAAATATAATAAAAAAGGTATGGGAAGAAATACGAATAATTATTAAATATTGTTTATTTTTATTATCTAATCAATATATCAAGTTTGATCAATTTGAACTTTATTTTAAATGATAAACATATTCTTTCCAGTCATGATTTAGAAAACATTAATTTAAAAAATAAAGATTATATAAATAATAATTACTTGCATTTTATATTTAATTTTAATATAATTTCTATATAAAAATATGATTTAGTTTTAAATTTTATTAATTAAAATTTATAAATATATATATATCAAATAAAATAATAATTGTGTATTAAAGAATATTATTATTGATAATTAGATTATTTTATATTAGAAACATGTTTTATGTGAGCATATTCTGTATTTTTGATCACTTATTAACACAATTAATAATCAATTTATTTTAAAACATTTCAGCATTGTTAAAATTTTTATTATATTATTTTATAAAAGCAATTCTTATTTTTATTTAATGCATCAAATATGAAAATTAGAATTTTTATTATATATATTTTCACATATTATATGTTTTTAAAGCTCATGATTATTTTTGATTTGTCAATACACATTTTATTAAATTATTATATTGCATTATATGCATTAGTGTATATATGTAGAAATAAATAGAAAAAAAATTGTAAAAAATGATATATTACAATTAACTTATTTTATGCATTTAATAAATTATGATTTACATAGTATTATTTTTGCAATGCTGAGATGTTTCAAAAGTAGAAAAAGTAAAAAATGAAATTAAATTTGAATTATAAATGAATTTTTCTTACAATAATATAAAGAATGACGCAATATTGGAGGACTTACACATGTAATAGTATTGAAAATAGAAAGCATCTTCAGAACACAGAAATAAATATCAATGAAATCTTTTTACGAATATTTACAGTATACAAATATATATACAAGATGATATTGACGAATATTTTATTTAAAAAAAAAAAAAAATTGGAGTAAAATTTTATAAATATAAAGATTTTGATATGCAATTATTCTATGTCAAGTTATATATCGTTATTGTAATTATATTGTATATTTTTATTTTTAGATAATAAATAAAATATTTCTCTGCCAAAAAATTATTTTCACTATAATAAAACTGGTTTATATTTAAATTTTTTATGTTTTATAAATATCAAAATAAAATAGGAAATTTAATATTGAATAAATTGAATATATTGAATAAATTATGAATATTTATTGTAATATTTTGTATTTATCGATATTTTATTTTTTTTTAATAAAAATTAAATATTAAAAATTAAAACTTGATTATAATAAAGAAATATGCTTTATAATGTATATAATAAAAAATTTTAATTTATTTAAAAAACATTTATTTAAATATTTTATTATTTTACTATTTAAATATATTAAATTAAAAAAAAAATTTAATGTATATAATTTTTCTATTTGTAATAAAATATACATTTATTAATTGTTATTAATTAATTGTTAATTTATAATTATTAAAAAGATAATTTTTTAAAAACTCTTAAAACAATTTTATAATTTTCTTGACATATTTTTTTTTCTAGTTTACTTTGATTCTAAAACTGAGAAACAAATTTAATATAACAAACAAAAAATTTTAATTATTCAGAAAATTTGAATAATATTAATATTAATTAATAAATATTTTTAGAAATTAATAATCAAGAAAAAATTAATTGTTAAAAAAATAATTTAATAAATTTTTAAAAAAATTTAGCTTGAAACAGTTTCCACATTAACATTAATTTAACCATAATTTAACATTCATAATAATCTATAAAATTTATGGTTTTGTATAAAATCATTATCATTATCATTTCATATTTAAAATTAAACTTATATAAAATAATCAGTTCTTCAATTAACTGATTCAAGATATATTTATTTTATCCTTTCTAAATAATAAAATTATAAATTTGTATATATTATATATAATCATTTGACATAGAATAATTTTATTAAAATTTTTATTAAAATTTAATTAGTATCATGCAAAATTTGTTAAAATCAATAATCAATAACTTTTTAGATTTATTAATTATATCTTATATCTATCCATAATGTTTTGTACTAAATAAAGTACAAACTACATAATATCAATTTAATAAGTTTTAACTATATTAGTGATAATATCAAATTATCACAAATATATGACAGAATAATTTGATATTTAAAGATTAAAATTCTAATAAAAATTAGTATTTATATAATATATCAAATAATATTGTAAATAGATTATACACATACATACATCTTCAGTAAATATATGATGAAACAATTTCGTATAATATAATACTAGAAGTTTAATTTATTATTTACTGAAAAGCAGATTATCAATTTACCATTTTTTCGTGATATTTATAATTTTGAAATTATACTATTAACTTTTTATACATTTCTTAATCACATAAAATTTATGCAAATTTACTACAAAATCTCTCATAAATCTCCGTCTATGTGTGCTCTGAAGTGTTTTTCTATCTTCTAAAATTTGATCAATTCTTGAACAATTATCATATTTTTCTTATATTATATTATATATTCATTTAGAAAATAGCATTACTAAAAACAAAAATTAATATCTAATTAAAGCCAAAAATTATATCTAAATATTAATATATTCACTAGTATATATTTTTGTTATTTAAAAAAAAATATATATTTTATTAATTGATATCATAATATAAAAATAAAATAAAATTTTTTTTTCATTTTTAAATTCATTTAAAAAATATTATTGATTTTAATATTAATGAATATACTATAATAAAAATTATAATCAAATTTAAAAAATCACACATGGATGGAAATAAGTGAGAAAGAAACTGATCAAATGTTTATATTGATTATAAGTATTGATTAGTAATTAATAATTGATATGCCATACCTACATTTAATTAGCTAGTTTAATATATCACTTTTTAAGTTCAAATTACCAAGTTAATAGCTTTGGAAAATTCAATAAATTCTATTATGCTAAATTCTAGTCTTCATAATTAAGATTCAATTTCAAAATCTTATATACTGAATATTTACAAAATGTTATTAACAACTAAAAATAATATTCTAAATTAATTTTTAGTAATTTATAATAGTAGTCTTATGGTTGTGATCAAAAAATCATCTTTCTTTTCATTTTTTTAATATATACATACAATCAGACTTGAAGAGAATTCGTGCTTCTGAATAAAAATTTTTAAAATTTCATTATTAATTTGTATTTTTTATTTAAAAAAATTTATAAAATTTTATTATTAAAATTTTTATAATAATTATTAAATGTGTGATAGATTATTTATATATTTATTTATTTTATATACAACATTAAATAAAATAATATATTTTTGACCAAAACAATATATTATTTTGATTATTGCTTATATTACATACATTCTTTTTGACATTTTATTTTCATAACATTAATTCTTTCTATATGAATAAAATTTTTGAAAGTATTTATTTACATTTTTTTAATATTTAATTTTATTTTAAAATATATATTAGTCCTTTTGTGCAATCCATATATTTTTGAATAAATATATTAATTCACATTATAGAATATTTTCATTAAAAAATTGAAAATTTTATTATTGTGTATATATGAATAGATGCAGACATGTTTAATATTTTTTTTAAAGAATTACATATTACAGTTACAATTTTTGTAAATTATTAAAAAAAAATTTAAAACCTTATATATAAATCTTAATATGCAACATAATTTCAGAATTATTAATATGTAATGTAATATAATTTTCCTATAATATTATTATGTAAATTTTTATTCCTATATATATTATTACAAGTCATAAATAATATAGACATAAAAAAAAAAAAACAAATTTTAATCTCAAGCTTATTTAATCTAATTTAAATAAATCAAAATAATTTAATCAATTTTTATGAATTTATAATATAAAATTTTATGAATTTATAAATAAATTTTGAATTTTTATGAATTTTTTATAAATTTATATATAATATTTTTTGTTTTAAATTTTCTATATATTTTTATAAATATTTTTAATAAATTTAAAAATTTTAGCATTCTTACTTATTTTAATATAACTTTTTTATATTAAAATTATAATTAAATTTTTTTAATTATATAAAATAGAGAAGTTATTGTAAAAACAAATATAATAATTACCAAATTTATTAGCATGATACAAAGTAATATATCTTAAATAAAATGCATTTACAAGATATAAACTATAAAGACAATATTTTTTAAAAATTTATAATAATTATTTTATGAAGGATGTATGGATTGCCTATGGACTAGGATTTAAATATTATAACTTATTTTATTTACTCATATTATAACATAAAATATAGCACGAATATCCCTTTTCAGTCTACATTGTTTATCAATTATAGCATTAAAAGTCTCTATTAAATTTTTATAACTTCCTAAGATTAATCAAAGGAAAAAATTATTAATATGTTATAATCATATTAATAAATAATGCTAAACTTCCTTATTAATACTACATTTTTTTTTTAATATATAACGCGTATATATTTACATACTGTATTATTACAAAAAAATTATTCAGTTGATTGTGACTGTTTTCATTTTAAAACTTTTGAACACATAAATATATATATGTAATATATATAAATGTTTTTCTTATTTTTATTCTAAAAATTATTGAATATATTTCATAATGTATTTTATTTATTTATTGTGGAATTTTGATATTTTTAATTAAATTGTTTTTAATAAAATTATTGTATAATAATTTAATAATAATATTATTATACAGAAATGTGGAATGTGTACTATTCTTTTGTTATAAATAATTGTAAAACATATTATGAAAGTATTGTTATATGTGCTTGTTATATGTATTTATATTTTAACATTTTAACATTCATATTAAATTTAATATAATTTAATAAATATTAAAACAATTTTAAAAAAGCAAAATAAATCAAATAAATTTTATTATTTTCAAAATAAAGTATTTTTACTAAGTTACTTTGTTATTTTTATATAAGAAAAATATTCCATTATAAAATATATTTATATTTATAAATTTAATATAACATATTTATATATGCATATATATAAAACTTATATAAAATATAAATTTTTATTTTATTGAAATATAGATAGATAATTATATATATTATATAATATTTTAACAAAGCATTCTCAAAGCATGATTATTAATTATTTTAAATTTAATGAAAATTATATCTTAAAATAATGTTATTTTTGTTACTCATATTATAAAGAAAATATTGTTTTGATATAATAAAGTATGAATAAGAAAAATAGTCACAACCATCTGAATTTAAATTCAATATTTAATAATGAAGATGAAAAAAAATATGTATAATAGAAAAGTATATGGAAATGTATTAAATGAAAAAAAGAAAAAATTAGATATTATAATATAAAAGTACAACATTGGGATGTGTACTGGATGGAAACTTTGGACAATTAAAACAGAATATAATATGATATAACTGAAATGTTGATAATAAAAGCAAAATGCTATTATAATCAACAATGAAGAAATTTTTTTTGGTACCTGGAAAATTAATATAAAACATTTGTGACATACCAAAAATAATATAGACTAGAATAATATTTGCAGATTCATTTTGACAAGAGAGAAAAAAAGTAAATATATGTATGTAAAGAGAAAATTAAGATATATATAATTTAATAGATTTCTGATTAATTTCAAAATCAAATGAATTATTAGCAAAAATGGAATAATATTTTTATATTATTATTATTATATTATTAATTTTTAACATATAAAATCATAATATGCTAATATGCTAGTAACAATTATATTTTTTTCATTAATTAGACTTATTTTGAAGAAATGCATGAATTGAATTTAATTATATACTAAGAAATATTTATAGAATAATGGTTTTTATGTTATGTAATATAATGTATATTATATATATTATATATAATATATATAATTAATATATTTTTAAATTTGATTTAT